>NW_005843419.1:151442-154894 GCF_000455745.1 Alligator sinensis | reverse complement strand
CTGCCTTATAGTTTTCTGATTGTAATCATGACTTAAATTTCCACAGATTATTCCGAACATTACTAGAAGTATTTATGTTATAGCATAGGGAACTATAATGTGCAAAACATCATGCCACTTGAGTTCAGATACTTGTTCATCAGTTCTCATCTACTGTTACTTAAAAAGAGAAACCCTAACTAATGTTATGTTCACTTACAGACAAATGTAAACCAGATGACCTTTGCAAGCGTCCAAGAGCCCTTTCACGACAGGCCTATGTGGATGCGACTTTCATTTTGGACAGCTCCCAGAAAATGAGCAATGCTGAATTTGGGAAAGTAAAAGACTTCCTGAGCAGATCACTTGATGTCTTTGACATTTCCTCTAACCCAGGAGCTGTTTCTACAGGTGATAGAGTGGCAGTGGTGAGCCATGCTCCCCCAGGTTTCAAGCCCAAGAATCGAAAGAGCCCAGTAAAGGTTGAGTTCAGTTTAATCGCCTACAACAGCAAAGATGTAATGAGGAATCATATTGAAAAATCTCTTCAACAGCTGAATGGAGAAGGTGCTCTTGGCCATGCCATGGAGTGGACAATGAAAAATATTTTCTCAACGGCTCCCAAACCAAGAAGCCACAAGGTTATTATTGTTATATCTGCTGGAGAAACAAGTCCATGGGACAGGGAAATATTAAAGAAGGCATCTGTGAGAGCCAAGTGCCAAGGATATGCTGTGTTTGTAATTTCATTAGGACAGTTTCATAATGCCAAAGAAGTGGAAGAGCTCACTAGCATTCCCTTGGAACAGCATTTGGTTCAGCTCGGTAGAACTCACAAACCTGATCTTGACTATGCAGAAAAGTTCATGAAAGCATTTGTACATCTCCTCAGGGGTAAGTTGTTATTTCATAGTCCTGTTCTTGGCCATCCAGTGAGCCTTCCATGATCAGTCGGTCCTAGGATTTGGGTTTTAGTGTCTGGGAGGGTGGCAGTCTATGCTACTGACACAGCCACTCTACCACATTATGGAGGTTATGGTAGAGAGTTGTACTATCAAGCAGAAATGTGCACATGTAACAGTTACGGACAGCATGAAAATTAGAGTTTTCAAAAATGCCCTAATTCCACTAGAGATCAATGGGAGCGTGGTGCCTAATTTATTTAGCTGCCTTTTTGTTTACATAGCAAAGTAATATAACATGTTTCATAGCCTTTTGCAAATGTAAATCTGTCATAGGGTAACTAAATGTATATATTATACACCCATAATGTGGAATAACCTTCTGGTGCTTTGTTGCATACAGCGCTCAGGACAAAGGAAAACAAAGACATGATTTTGCAGTTTATAAGCTGCTTTTATTTTCAATATGGACAGAATAATACACACAGAAAAATCAGCAAGCAGTGTTTCCTCATACAGTTTTTAGAACTTAAGCATAGAGGTCTCATTCCTTTATCCATTTAGTGTAGTGGGAATCTTGATAATGATTTTAGGGTGTAGAATCAGACCCTTTAAGTTCACTTAGTTATTTTCAGTGTACCTAATATCCCTATAAAATAAATTAATTCACTTATGTAAGAAGAATGTTTTAGACTAAAGGAAAAGCTTTTACAAAAAATGTTAAATTCTATCAAACTGATCAATCTCATTGCCATGTTATGAACAGGTACAGCCAAGAAGTATCCACCAGAAGAGTTCAAGATAAAATGTGACAAGTTCAACTTTCAGAGCCAATGACCTATGTAAGTACAACCATGTCATTTCATAATTGTTTGAAAATAGAAAGGAGACAAGTTGGTAAATGAGAACTACTTAAAGAGTTCTCCTTGTTTGAGGCTTTCCAATAGGTGATAAGATTCACCTTTTAATACTTCATTCGTGCATATTAAAAGGTGCAACCCAAATACTGTGTTCTACCAGGGAACTGTCCAGCCAAAAATGTCTCCTGAAGACTGTTGGCAGTCAGGAGTGTCAGTGTTGATATCAAGATCCACCACTGCTGAGAGCTCTGCTCAGGGAATCTGAGGAGATAGGAAGGAGGAGGCATCTTTAAGCCACAATCCCAAGGGATATTAGAGATTCCTCCTAAAACACTGTTAATAACCAGACCCAGAGTTGGCTTGTGCCATGCTTGTCATTGTATGGGTAATAACATTCGCTGCAAGTCTCTAGAACATACAGTGTCCATGATGTACAGAAAGAGAGCACAGCAGTAGCTATTAGGCTAATTCAAGATGCCTCATTTAGGACAGTGTAACAGTTCTATGGCTCCAGGGGTGGCCATATGACTCCTGTTTGGTTCTAGCTGTAGGGTACCTGTGATTCTCTCCTTCCTGCCATACCTTGATGCTCTTAATTGATTTTTGAAAGGGAAGCTGTCCAAAGGGTCCTAGAGGAAGCTCCATTCTATCCTCCTACTAGAAAATCCCTCCTGGGCCTTGCTGGTCCCTGTGGCAAGGTGGGCATCTCTTGCTAGCTGGAGCTAGCTCCCCACCTGCCTCTGGGCATGCCACCCATCTGTCTCGTCTGCCATGCCTTGTTCGTAATTAGTAAAGCTGTTAACTAAGGCAGGAGGCTGCCCATTGTTGCACCCCAATATTGGGGGGAGCTATCCGCAGCTCCATTCCATCCCTGCACCATGGCCCAAGCCTCACAGATGGCATCTCAGGCAGTTAGCTAAACCCTCGCCTTTGCCCATTAGCTGTGGCTGTCAACCGTGGGGACCTTCGGCTTCTGTAAGCCCTGGCCCCATATCAGGCCCAGCCAGGACCCCAAGCTTCTACACTCATCGTGGCTGTCCCTCACGGTGGGCCCCTGGCCCTTTTGACCCTTAGGTCCTGGCCCCAGCATTGACCAGTCGAGTCCCTCAGCGGGGTCTTTGCCTCCTGCCTGCACTTCTGGAGTGGGGTTCCCCATTCCCAGCTCAGGTGTTCCTGGGAGTATGCCTGGCTCTGCAGGGTCTCTCCCCAGCTGGCTCAGACACTTCCAGAAACTCACCTGGCCTATACTCCTCCTTTGATGTTACCCTTCGCACACACCATGACTGGTGCTCCAGGGTCTCACAGGGACTCTCACTCCCCACCCCTGGAGCAGCAGGTCATTGTGCTTGGCTGCTGATCTTATTCTCAACCCACCCGATGGTGCGGGCTGGGGTTAAGGCGCCCCTATTCAACTTTCACCAGGGTGGTCACTGGCCTGTCATTTCCTGGGGGCTCCCACACCACTGAGAGCCCCACCAGGCCACCCACTCCCAGCAGAGTGCAGTTTTAGGTCATGCCCAGGACCAGGAGCCTCCAGCCATCCCCTACAACTCCTGCCCTTACCTCCAAGATGATAGCTGCAGCCTTGCAGCCAGGCAATGTTGCTGCCTCCTCTACCAGCAGGAAACTGATCTGGTTATAAAGGCAGCCAGGGATCTAAAATGGCTGCTGCAATCAAGCACCTGCTGGCAGCGTGGGTCCGGCCCCTTAA
>NW_005843419.1:137540-151411 GCF_000455745.1 Alligator sinensis | reverse complement strand
TCAGGCCCTTAAAGTGGCAGGCACCAACAGTGCCCTGCCACAGTCCCCAATTCCATCCTCACTCTAAAGTGGCCCTCCTAGCCTGTATATGCCCCCAGGTCACTTGTTGCCTTAGGCAGTGGTGGGCAAAATGCAGCCCACAGGCTGGATGCGGCCCACCAGGCCATTCTATCCACCTGTGGGGCCCCTAAAAAATTTAGAAAATGTATATTCATCTGCCCCTGGCTGGCTGGCTGTCATGCAGTCCTCAACGGCTTCCCAAAACTCAGTAAGTGGCCCTCCACCCAAAATAATTGCCCACCCCTGCCTTAGGGGCTATTCATGGTATCTGAATAGGTCTTACAGGTGATATCACTCAGTCACTCCTGTTGGAGCTTTCACCTTCTCAGCCTCTGCCCCTTTTCTCTTGCTGTAGCCTTCTAGCTCAGGCCCACAGTGTTGGTCCTGGCTTCTGGGCTCCATCTCTTGCCTCACCCTCTCGAGCTCTTATCTTTGCCTCTATCTGGACTGTGGGCTTTCTAGCCCCAGGCTCTGCTCCTCTGGGGTTGCAAGCTTCTGTCTCCACTGTCTGCCCCATCTGGGGCTCTGGACCTAGCCTTCTTGGCCTCAGGCCACTTCTCTCTCTCTTTCTTAGGTATCAGTCCTCTCAGATTCCAGTTGCCTTTTTCTTGACCACAGCCCTGGGCAGGACTCCAAAACACTGGTGCCCCTGGTACCTAGCTGCAGTTAACTGCAATGCTCCACAGACACCCCACAGTGTGTTAACCAGAATGCACCCCCTCCGACACCTTGTTGTGGTGTCCACATACTCCCCTTAGAGATGCACCCAAACCACCAATGGAAAAATGCCAACAGAAAAATATAGGCACTGTGACTTTAACACAAGCTCTCAACCCACTGGCTCTCTCTGAAACCCACTCTTCCTTCTGGGTCTCAGTCCCCTACCAGCCCTCAGCTCCTTGCTGATCTCAAGCTGAGTGAGGTCTTAGTCATCCCACCAGGCATCTTGCAGCAGAGCTCCTTTCCCTTCGGCTTCTGGGGCTATACTGCCTTCCCTGCCACAAGCCCTGGGTTTGTGCATCTTTCAGGCCCTGTCCCTTTCCAGTCAAGTGACATCCCTGGGCTGGCCGCAAATCTTCCCTAAGTAGGCTTGCTGGATGGCTTCCAGAGCACCCTGTAGCAGTGCCTTGTCTCCTGTGCTGCGTTCTGCCTTACAGTACCACTGCTTAGCAGCTAACACTGCAATAGGCACTCTGCTGCCCCTGCAAGCTCCACTTTATAGAACTGTTGTGGCACAGCTTGCTCTACAATAAGTCCTGCTAGCCTGAGGGCTCTGGTGAATGGCAGTTAGGTGCACTGAGAGACTGTCTTCTATGCAAGTGATATGGAAAACTTTCACGTAGCATGGAGTGGCTTGCGCCTCCTGTGCTCATCAGTCTGTTTGCATGCACAGCTTGCCAGTAGACACAACTGCTGGGTTTTTTTTTCTGCAGATCCACATGTGCTGCTTTATGCTGGTACAAAAAAAATCACTGCTGTTCTGTTCACTCCATGCAGTCACTGTAGCAAGGGCTCATAAGATGGTGCTCTAGACTTTTTGTAACATACAGGGAAAAAAAATAAAGCCTTGGTGGCTGGGAGGAACAGTGGCAGCTGATAGTAATAGGAAAGTCCATGGGGAATGGGGTTTTGGAAGAAGTCTAGAAGAGGGATTGGTGGGTGGAGAGAGTCTGGGCAAGGGTGAGCGTGGGGCCATGGGAGCTGGAACATGCTTGGGTTGTAGACTTCTGTCTAAAACCTTCAAGTTTCCACCACAGTTGCTCTCCTTCCTTAGCCTGTTTTTTCCCTGAACACTGTAGTTTGTTTTGGTACCAGCACAAAGATAGGACAGAGAGGCACTGGGTTCATTTGCCTACATGAAGCCATGCATCACTGGGTCTGCTAGTGGCTAGGAGAAATAGCTCCGGCACCCTTCCTCCAGTGGATGTGAGACCTTTCAACTGTGCTGCAGGCAGTTGTGACAGAGTAACTGAATTCATGGGTGTCCTAAGAGATGTATAACACCTGGTCACCCTGGATAAACAGGCTCAAATAAGGGCAGGGCTTTATTCTAGTTCATGATATGACTGCATAGGCAGGCTTGGTATAACAAAAATAACTGATTTTAGGAGCTTGCCTCTATCATGTTACAGACTAAGGTTGTAGGATGGCAGCAGTGAGCCAGTAGTAGGGCTGCTGACCCAGGTGTTTTTGTTACCAGTAAGTAAACCAGAAGGAGCAGGCACTGCAGGCCATGGGCCAGCCAGAATGATATGTTAACATACCCTACTACACTGAGCAGCTGGCTACTGGCCTCGAGCTGTCAGATTTGCAGCTGTATCGGCAGGGGGCCCCGCGCTCTTCTCTGTTTCTTCTAAGTGAAGCCCAGAGACGCACGCTGTCATGCTCCTTGACTAGAAGTAGGAGTAACATGTAACCATACAATTGTTTGCTATACGCATTTATTTGCATTCACCACCTTGCACTTGAGCACTTCAGCCTTGCCCACTCCTTGTCCATAGCAGACCTGCTGGCTTTCTCCTCTAGTATACAGTTGCCTTTACAATTGGGCAATCTTTAAATCTTTAAATAAAAATGAGAGCTTGTCAAGAAAATTGCCTGCAAGGGATGGGTGAGAGAACATTATTAGGGTGCTCTGAGAGAGCTTGATCTGCTGCTATATCGTACCTGTTCTGTGGATAAAGAAGATCTATGGTACATTAATTTAATTCTCTTTGGGTGCATCTATGCATTCAATTGGTGTAGCACAATAAACTCTGGTGCAGTTTGCACCAGAGTTAATGGCTCCTGGGACCACAGCAGTTTGAGCTGGGGCAGAGCATCCCTGGGCTGATAGCAGGCTCAGTCAGCCCTGCTGCTTCCCAGTGTGAGGTGGGCATAGGCTGAGCCACAGGGCAGGAAAGGTAAAATAGGTGGGAAAAGGTTTGTCCTGAAAAGACTCAGTCACCTATTTTGGATAATACAAATAATGAGACATTTACCAAGATGAATTTTATATGTAGATGTTCCAAATTTTAAATTATTCTTGTAGTTCTTTTCTGAACCTTTTTCAGAAGCCTTCGACATCTGGAGACAGGGCTTCAGTAAGTCTCAATAATACTCTGTACAAAGAAAACACACACTCCTCATACTATCACTGCCTGCTTCTCTTCTCTCCTGAAAGGTGGCAATAAACAATTAGGCCACAGAGTACAGTGAGTTTAAGTAAGCTATTTTACCATCTACTGAGATGCCTGGCAAGGGTGTCAGTCAGCCATCTATGAATCCTTTAGTCCAGTGGAGCTCAACCTTTTAGTGGTGGGCTGGGTGCATGCAGCCCTGCAGCACTGTGGGCCATCATTTCCCTCTGGTAGAGGAGAGGTGAGGGAGAGGGAGGGAGAGAGCAGGGAGGACTGGGGAGACCAGTGGTACAATACAGAGCAGGGAAGAGGATGCATGATGATCTCCAGTGCCGGAGCTGTGGTCTGGATCCAGCCTGTGGGTTGAACACCACTGCTTTAGGCCTTTGGTTTTGACACCTGAAACTGTAAATATATTTACCTTGTATTCACAAATCTTGTTGACATGCAGCAATTTAGGAACAAATAGGAAGGAACAGGAAAGATAGGAATAGGAAGTTCACCAAGAACTTCATTTTGAAAAAAAACCCTGTGTGTATTATTTTAAGGGTTTAGAATATAGCTTTTAAAAAACTTACGTGGTGTTTGTCCTAAACTAAAACGCAATGTAAGGTGCGGGGGAGTTATTTAATACATGTACTGCTGGGATATCTTTAAAGCTCTTAAAAGTTCACAAGTTACTGTAAATACATCTGGATGTTTTTATTCTTGGAAATCTGTTGGATCCTACAGTCTTAAAAGTAAACAAGAAACTAAATTAACTATATTTGGGCTAATTAAGGTGTCCTTAAACCTTCTTTTCCAATGTGGAAACATTGTTTTCTCCTCTTAGCTGTACTTGGCTGCAGAGAGTTCACAGAGAAAACTGAGTAGCTGGAATTAACTGCAATCTCCTCCATTTGCTCATAGGAACACATCTCAGTCTACCAACACAAGCCAATACAATCGAGCAGAGCTTCCAGCTTTTAAGAGTCCTAAATTTCAGACCACCACTACCGTTTGCAAACAGCTGTCCTCCGGCTTAACATAGTTTAGAATTTGCCTGTTAAATTTGACTCTTTTCTTTAACCTACAGATTAGGTTAATTAAAATTGTTGATTTTTTTTCCTGAAAAAATATTGCTAACAGTAATTTTTATAGGCTTAAAGGACCAGCTTGTGGGAGTCTATTGAGTCCATTTGATTTTGATTCCTAATAAACTTTTCCTGAGTTCCCCCCACAACAAGTCTAGGACTTCGAGGGTTCCTATCTATCAAAACTTCTAGGGAAATCTATTCTGCCGCTGGCTCAGGCTCTGATTCTCTTTTTTTCTGTTTCTTTTTCTGTTCCTTTTTTTTTCCCTTTTTTTCCATTTAGTACAAATACTCCTCCTCGCTGTTAAAAACATGGAGTCAGCTACAAGCAGTACAGTTTTCATATTAGTTATTTCTTTATTAGTTATTTCTTTATACTGTGACTGTCCAGGACTACTTTTTAATCATAATACTGGGAGGATTGTTTCTTTCCCTTATCACTTAAATTGCTTGTTTGCTGTTCGTTTGTCCTGCTTTTTGTCACTTTAGATTCCCTTTTTGGGTTGTTTATTTTTTTTCTTATACTGCTGGTAACTGATAACAACATGGACATTGCCTTATCCTGTTTGTCTTAAAGGATCTTTAAATACCTTGTACATTTTTGTATGAGTCCGCAGAAGTTGCGTGTTCTTCAGCCTGATCTTTAACCCATTCACAGTTCCACTATCCAGTGATAACTGGGCTTTTAACTGACTTGTCTCTAGTCATTTACCTGAACAGCTTCTTTGCTATCACATAGGTGAATATTCAGATTTTCAAGCTCGGCTACTTCTGCCTGCCAGTAACTGACTTGCTGGTTGGAAACTTGCATTTCTCTGCTAACCCTTTGATTTCCAATTTTAGATTGTATTTGTAGCTGCGTGGACACCTCTTTTCTCTTTTATTTTCATAGCACTGGGATAGAGGTGCCCAAGCCCCAGTAAAGCTTTTGCTAGGGCTATTTTGGCTACACTGTAGACCAGCGGTTCAAATCCCCTTCCTCTTTGGAGGAGAAGGAAGTGTTTCACCACTCAAAGCAGAGTTTCATCTTACTGGAAGTACAATTGAGCTTGTAGTTTTGCTGTAGTTGCTTTGCAGTGTGCACCTCTAGCCTGCCTTCTGCCTGACTTCAGACTAACATGATTAACTACCTCTCTGTAATGAGCATGGGAGACTGCCCTTTTCAGCTCGGGTTCTTCTGCATCCCTTGTCTGGGGGACATCCTCCAGTTTCTTTGCTATCTCTTGCAATTGCTGACAATTCTCAGAGAGTGCTTCTTTCTTGTTGGTCACTCGTCCCAGCACCTCCTAGGACACCTGGGCAGCCTGTACTACCTGCAGGTTACTTTCAATCATTTGTCGGGCTTGCTGCTCACCCATAACCTGCACTTGCAAAACGCCTAGCTCTGCCTAGCCATGTTCTAAACCTGTCAGGGGCATCCCTATTCACTTTCCTCAGCCTTGGAATAATGCCTTTTTTTAATGCAGCCTTCCCCCATTTAGTAGCCACAAGCTTTCCCCATTGATTATAACATGCATTCCAAGGTGATCAGGATTCCCTGCGAGAACCTCATACCCACTGGCGAGCTTCCAGTGGGAGGATCTTAGCAGACTTTATGTAAATGGGAGACTTACCTAGACCAGGGGTCCCTGGCTTGATCCTGTGGCTATATGGCTGAGGGCAAACCAGACTCGGGGGCATCCAAACCCCAAGCTTCCAGGCTTGGCCCTGTATGTAGGATGCCCGCCAAAGGATTTGGAAGTATCTGAAGCCCCAGGCAAGGTTGGAGGATGTTTGCCGGTCGTAAGGCCACATTTGGTTCTTGAGTGACATATGGATTTGGAATCGATTTGGCTGATCTGACTTGGAGCATGAAAAATTTTCTTTAAAAATAAATAAATAAATTGGTGGGCTTGCTGCTCACCCATAACCTGCCCTTGCAAAGCACCTAGTTCTCCCTAGCCATGTTCTAAACTTGTCCTGATTCTCCCTATTCACTTGCATCAGCCTTGGAATAATGCCTTTTTTTTAATGTAGCCGTCCCCCATTTAGTAGCCACAAGCTTTCCCTGTTGGTTATAACATGCATTAAGGATGACCAGGAAAGGAAATTTAAAATACCAGTGCTTAATTGTGTCTGCTCTTGCTTATTTGTATACAGAAGGCAGGCATATTATTCTTATAACATATCAATTAGGTGATCAATTAGGATCTACTAAAAACATGTCCTGGAACCAGTAAGATCCTCCATGAGAGGAGATGTTTATATCAACTGAACATGAGATTACATCTTTGTCTTGCTATAGTTAACAAAGGCATCATTTTTTTCAGAGAGAGGCAGTTAGCAGTGTTAGTCTAAAATAAGGCAGAAGGCAGGGTGGAGTTGCACAGTTGCATACAAAAGCTTGTGCATCGCTGATTTAGTTGATCTATGAGGTGCAACTCTGTTTTTCATATTGTTTTGTTTTCAGTCAGGCTGTCTAAATCACACTTATTACCACTTGGTCTAGGTCAGGGGTAGGCAACGTTATTTGGCCAGAATGCCAAAAAACCCACAACGTCTACCTTGGAAGGTGCCAGAGTGCTGACATGCCGGAGCAGCTGTTTGCAGCCTCCCAGCTGCAGCCGGCCCACGGAGCCTGGTCTGCTTGCAGCAGGGCTTGCATCCCGCCAGCTTCCTGCTGGGAGCAACCTGGCCTCCATGGCTGGCAGAAGCTGCTTATAGCCTGGGCCGGCGGTGGTGTGCCGAGCAAAATGGCCTTGTGTGCCATGCTCGGCACATGTGCCAGGGGTTGCTGACCCCCTGGTCTAGGTTATAACTGGTTGGCTTGACCCACAAGATTATGTTTTTTTCCCTGACTTTGAAGTTGCAGAAATTATTGCTTTCACAGAAACTCCTACCAGATGTGAACTGAAAGGGGCTTCAGGCTCTGAATCAGATGTCCCAGAATTGGGTCCTATGGCTCACTCTGCTTAGTTAATGGGTTCCAACTGGATTTTGGCCATCACCAATTGCCTTGTAAAAGCTGAATCAAAGCTTACTGGAAATATGTGATTAAGAAATTATGTCACGCCTTCATAAAGGGATGGTCTGTTTATTTTGCTTTTCAGATGGCTGAAAAGTAAGAGACTATCAGAAGAAAGGAGGAAATTAAAGAATTAAACTCAGCATGGTTCCAGTATGAAAATAATCCTGTATTTATGCTATCTAACTCCCCTTACTGTCCTCAACAAAGTTGCACAATACACCTGGGCATGCTCTGTCAAATACCTACCTAATTCTCCCGCTTGCTATTCTTTTTAAAGAAACACAAAAATGCCATTGTTTTAAACGGTTTGAAAAATCAAGAATATGCCTTCATTGCAAACTGCTAAGTGATCTCTTTCATTTCACAGAGAGTTGAAGATACGGGTATCAGTATCTCTCAGGATCAGACTCTTGAAGAGACATTCTCTGTCTCCTTCCTCGGTTAATTTGGACTCTTTGTTAGCGTTGGGCAATAAGAAGCGTGAAATGAACTTTTTCTACAACGGTTCATATTTCAGTTATTAAACTATTGGGAAAAAACATGCTTGTTTCAATGACTTCACCCTCCATATTGCTTTCATGAGTGTACAGATAGTAAGAAGGTTTATTAATCACTATTATAGTGACTATAAAGAGCAGCCATATTTTTCATGTCTGTATGATTCACTTTAATTAAAGGGAAACTATACGGTAAGAAAAATTTTAAATCTTCATGAGAGCACAGTCTATATCTCTTCTGAAACAATTTCTGTCTCATGGATTAACAGCAGCATGTCAAGAGAGGCCACAACTGAGCAATGTAAAAATAACAGACAAAAAAGTTTTAGAATTTTTGTACCCAATAGCTGCCAGCTAATAACTGGGTTTTAATGAAGTCCTGATATATGTGGGATTTATATTTATGTACCACACATGTTTCTGAATACTACAATTTCAAGTTGTCTCAAGAAAAAGAATTGATGAATAGTCAGGCTTGTTATATACTTACAAAGCTTCAAGGTAATGATTGTGCATAGAAAAAATGCAATAAGTTCAAGTGGGCATGTGCTATAGCTCACTTGAACATTTTATCTGTAAAACTAAAAAGCTTGAGGAAAAGGTCAGCTCAGCAAAACACCTTCCCTCTTCAGTGGTTAAAGTAGCTGAATGCTGCACTTGTTAAACTTTTGAACGCGGAATTGTGCTGAGCCCGACATAGCATAGGAAAAAATAATTCTCTAATGTATATTTTACCTGTATATGTTTGCTCCAAGAAGAAAGAAAATACATTTTTTTACAAAATATCACTGAATTTTTTTAACTATTTTTCTGAAACTTCTGCTGGAGTTGTGTTTCATGTTCTCATAATAAATAAAAATAAATAGGGGGGATTCATTTAATGAGTTTACACTGATTAAAAGAATGGATGCAATGGATAAAAAGGCATCTTTTGTTAAGAATGTTTTACACAATAGCACTAGTAGGAACCACTTCTAAAAACAGTTTTTTCATACTAAATCTGTACCTATCTGTCAGAGAAAAATTGGAACTATATGCTGATAACGAATATCCTCAAACTACACAAGTGGCTGCAAAAGATGTCATGTATCTGGGATAAATCATTTTATCCTGGGGAAAAAGTGAAAGCATATAGACATTCACATCCTTTATCCTGGGATAAATGATAAAAAGTTCCCTGGATAAGAAGTAGTAATGACTTATCCTGGGAAATTGCAAAATATATCTGTACAGTTATCCCACTATTACATCATTGAATCAATGGCAGAAAAGAGCACTGCATTCAGCCATTAACTAAAACTTGATTAGAAGAGTGATGTTTTTGTTCGGGACAAACACAAGCACAGCTTACCCCAGTACAAATGCAACATCTGTTCCTAGCCAATGTTCCTTTTGTCAAGCTCTCTTTGAGAAGGGAGAAGGTGTGAAGGTGGTAGAACGGGGTAGGCAATGTTTTTTTGGCTGGAGTGCCAAAAAAACCACGCTGTCTACCTTGTAAGATACCGGAGTGCCAGCATGCCAGAAAAACAAAACGAGGGCAGGGGGTACATGGCAGGATGCACTGCATACTGGTATAGTTAATAATCATAAATGTTGCTTTTTATGGTAAATACCAGATTTTCTAAAAATTGTAAACCTGGTAACAATAAATAAAACTGTTGATAATACCTTTGATCTTGTGTATTTGTTCTGTGCGGGTCCCCACACAACAGCTCCCCAGCCCTGCCCATGCCCCTGGCCCCTAGCCCTGCCTGAAGGGGCCCCCAGCTGCCAGGGCTATGGGGCCACGGACCCAGGTCTGCAGCTCCCTGCCTGCCCCCAACAGAAGGCAGTGGCTGCTGCAACAGGAGCATGAGCCAGCTCCCCCACTGCTGCTGCCTGCTGTCTGCAAGCTCACAGAGGGGTCGCACAGGGAACCTGCCTACCACTGCAAGCTCTGTGCGGCCCTGGTCACACTTCCCTTGTGTGCACAGGGGCAGCACGGGCAGCAGCGCAGGGTTGTGTCCCTCATTGCTGCCCCTGCCTGCAGGGGAAGTGTGGCCCAGGCAGCAAGGAGCTCAGAGTGGCAGGCAGCTTTTGTGCACCCCTGCTGTGCCCTGCTGCGCTGGAGAGGCAGTGGGGGAGGGCAGCACGGTGGGGAGCATCGCTGGTATCTGCTGCCTCCCCGGAGCCTGGGGCTGGGGCTGGGGTTGGGAGGCAGCTGGGGTAGGGAGGCAGCGGCCCAGGCTCTGGGTAGCTGCTGCCAGCCATGGTGTCTGGGCTGCTTGCAGCAGGGCTTGCAGCCTCCCGGCCACCTGCTGGGAGCAGCCCAGGCTGGCAGCAGCTGCCTAGAGCCCAGGCTGGTGGTGGCATGCCAAACAAAATGGTTGCCGACCCATGTGGTACAATATAAGAAGTCATGTGCCATCCTTTCTGTGGCATGAGAGTTTTTGCAGATGAAGGTGGAGATCCAGCAGTAAAACATTCTAAACTCATTTCTTTTTTTTACAATACCGTTTTGTTTTCAATCTTTTTTTATACAGTGCATTCAAATAAATAGGACAGTATTGTAGGAGGTTTGCAGTTCTACCTCTGCGATGGTAAGAATCATTCCATAGGAATCACTATTGTCAGTCTTAAGAGTATGGATTAGCAATGCTACCAAAGAACTTAAAGAAAAACTCTTTGGACTTCAGGTAAGATTTGGGGCAACATGGATGCTATTGTTTTCTGTGTGATGTTGGGTGACTCAGAACTCGCGGAGTTGGTCGCTAATTGTGTTTTCTTTATTTTTTGGATATTCATGTTGGGATTCCTAAGGTCTTAGTTTTCAAAGGCACTCGGCTTCTGCAATTCTTACAATGTCTTACTAGAGTGGCTTACCAAATATCACTTGTCATGTCTGTCCGTGGCTAGAAAGCATGCTTTTGAGTCCCAGATTCCTGCCTAAACCCTGCCATGTTTTTACTTCCCCTTCCCTCATTTGCAAACAACTTTCAGTTTCTATAGAAAGTGAGTGAGAGAGAATCCCTATAGATATTGGCCTCTTTCATTATAGAGTCACTGTCCCTCTTGTGTACTGAGTGAGGCAGGATTCATGAATAAAATATGAATAAAATATAGCATGACGTTTCATAAACATGAATGCTGCCTGTCCCCGGATGCTGTGGAGGCACAGCGAGCTCCCGCAAGTGGCGGTGGTGCTGTTGGCAGCCACGGTGCTGTCAGCGGCAGGGGAAGGTGGTGTGACCACCCACCAGTGGCGCCTTTTCACAGGGGGTGGATCGCCACGCTCAGGGGGTGCATGTGCACCCATGTGCACCCCCTACACGTCACCAATGCTTATAACTAAAAGTTATTTCATAACAGAACTACACACTACAGTGGAGCAGTTTTATACCTGGTTGGGTATAACTAGTATTTCTTTTCTACAATACTACAAGGTTTCATTGCTGCAAACTTCACAGCACTTCCAGCTGGATCCCCCAGCCTTTACAGATAATTTGTTGGTGCTTTTTCGCTTTCAATGATTTATGTACTCCTCTATAAATCCCCCTACTCATTTCATCTTGTTTTCTTCATCCAGCTCCACAAGAATTCCTCAATATCCTTTTCTACCAAACACAGTCAATGACCTTTCCATATCTTGTACCTCTCCTGTAAACCTCATTTCTCTTCCTTACCCTTGAAGTCCAGTTACAAGTGGGACTCAAATATTGTTAAGCAGGATGAGCCTGCTGAAAGAGATGTTTTGAATGAAAAACTATGTTGAAGATTAGCTACTTCTAGGTTAAAAGGGAGTGGACTGATCTAGTTTTTATCACAAATCTGGAACCATATTTGCAAAAGTTGTTGAGTACATATGACTAAGAGAGACCAGCAGTTCAGGGAGGGAGGGAGATTTTACCTTGAGGAAAAATCAGAACTTTACTGTAGATAATACTTTTTTTCTGATGATAATAGTTCCATCATTCAATGTAAAAAATTTTTTTACAGTGTTCTAGAAATATTTTTTTCCAAATAGAAAGCTGTCTTTAATGCAAGCAATAGCTTTGGATCAATTAGAAAGCAGAAGCCCCCCTCCCAACATGTCCCAGGCTCCCACCCGATGAGCCCCCATGCTCACCGCAGGGACCGGGACGAGCAGCAATTGTGAGAACATGCCGACACAGGCTCGGCAGTTCCACAGCTGCCTGAGCCTGTGGATCGGCGAGCCCCAGGGGCAGGGCCTAAAAGCAGCGCGGGCTGCTCAAAAAGCAGCTGGGGAAACACCCAGCTGGCCAGAGGGAGAGGAGGACGCCGCCAATGAGAGATGTGCAGTGAAGCCGAGTGGGGAGAAGCAGGACGTTGGCCGAGAGAGGCAGAGCGCTGGTGGGGAGAGACAGGGTGCCAGTGGGGAGAGACAGCCAGTAGAGCCAGGTAGGAGCAGCAGAGCTGGGCGCAGGTCAAGAAGCCCCAGCGCCCACCAGGGAAACCCAGTGGGGAGAACCACAGTTCTGGGCTTGGGGAGCTGAAGTTGGCCAGAGGGACACAGCAGGGAGGCGGAGGTCATCCCCACAATCACGAGCAAAGACCAGGCTGAGCTGGAGCATTCAGGTACCCCGGTGGGGAAGGGCAGCAAGCAATGGCAAAACTCAGTGGGAGGCTGGGTGAAGAGGGGGGAGCAGGCAGCGATGGGCCAGAGCACTTCAGGGAAGAGGCAATCCCCACCACATGGTGGGAGCAGGAGTGATTGACTCCTAGCCTGCTGGTCCCGGGGAAAAGTAACTGGAGGGACAGATGAAGATTCCTTCTCCCATCCCAGGGAGGCAGAAGGGGTCCTGGGGAGCCAAAGTCCCCTTATACTTCATCGGCAGATGCCGAACGTCTTTGCCTTGAGCGAAGAATCTTCTAAGTTATCATTACCCCAGGTGGGGGCATGTTTAGATATCTGCGGGTTGGTCTGAAGACAAGAGTTCATTCAGGAGCGATTGACAGCCAAACATACCTGACCCAACTCGGGGCGGGCCTCGTGGGTGAGAAGAGATCATCCCGGGGAAGATTACAGGGAGCAGAGCCCTCCCAGGCCATGGATGTGGTAAGGGTCGGGTAAAGGGGAGTGTTCCAGGGGAGCCGGGGTGGCAGGAGGCCCCCAGGCCAAAAGAGAGCTCCACTTACCTCTCGCAGAGCCCAAAGAGCCAGAGGAGAGGCGCGTGGCGAAACCACCGGTGAGGGTGATTAGCCATGCGTATATCCAGCTGTGGACAAGCAGCATGGGTGGGAGATGCCGCCTGGGAGAGAGAAAAAGTGGCCCTGACGATGCGGCGGGGCAGCTGACGAGTGGAGGCTTGAGGGAAGAGCCCTCACACGGAGGGGATCAGCCGCTGTGCCCGGCAGGGTGGAAAGCGGGGGGCGGGCCAGGAGAGGCTCCGACGGAGTCGGCAGCGACGCCGACAGCAGAGCCAGTGGGGAAGCCGGCTGTAACGCCGATAGCAGAGCCGGCAGGGAAGCTGGCTGTAACACCGGCAGCGGAGCCAACAGGAAAGCTAGCAGCAATGTCAGCCGCAGAGGCGACAGTAAAGGTGGGAGCAACACCAACAGGGGATCTAGCAGCTGCACCTGCAGCAGAGCCAGTGGCAGCACCCACGGAGAAACCGGAGGCAGGAGCTGAGAGAGCGAGCCTGTACGGGAGCCTCGGAGAAGAGGTAACAAAGGGGCGTGTCCAATGGGGCCTCGTCAGGCCGCACCAGAGGGCGGCCGAAGACCTGAAGTGGGATCGGACAGTGGACCTTCGTGGCCCACAGCAGCCTTAGGAAGAGGTGGGGACTTAACACCCCAGTGGGGTGAGCTGCCAGGGCTGTGGAACCCAAGCCCAGGGCAATCCACATGGCCCAGAGGCCAGAGGCACCCTTTTGGGCCTCCTGGCCCAGTAGTTTAGGGGCCTTAGTTATCTCAGTGGTGGGATAGGCACGTCACATCACAGGGTGATTAGTATAGGGCGATAGGGAGTCTTATTGGCAGGACCAGGTCGGAGGACCTCGTGGACCATACACCAGGCCCGAAGACTCAGGCACGCAGCTAGCAAGCCGTGGGCAGAGGTTGGGGAAGAGCTGAGGATACCAAAGGGGCCCAAAGAGCGGCAGCCCCAGGTGGCAAG
>NW_005843419.1:132041-137528 GCF_000455745.1 Alligator sinensis | reverse complement strand
TTACCCTGACGTCAGCAGGGGTAGCCTGTGGGGTCCACCCGCAAGCCCAGGACAGACACGATCCATAGTCCAGGCTAAGGCCGCACGGGAGCACTTAATCGAATGGAGGCGGGTACAGGGAGGTTTGGGGCCCCACAAAGAAAGACCAGGGCCATGACCTCTCTAGGACCACCGACAGGGAGCTGCCTCCCCATCTATCAACATCGAAGTCATGGCAGGCAAGTAGAGGCAGCGCTCAGAACCATCTAGGTGACCCCAAGTTGTGGTCTCACCCTGACATCGCTTGGGAGGAAGGCGCCAACCAAAAAGGGGCCGAAGCCTTACAACGCCTACCAGCAAGAGTCAGTTTAACCTAAATCAGTCAAATCTGATACTACATCCGTCCAGGTTTATCTTAAACCACTTTTGGCTGTTTTCAAAGCTGTTTCTGTGCACTGAACTTCTGTTGTGGTACAGATTTGAACCAGTTTCTGATCACTTTTACCATTTTTTTGTGTAATTACTATCCCTAGCCCAAATTACCAGCTCATTGTGTAGGTAGAATTTTTTTTTTCTTTTTAAGATGAATATTATGCAAGTCCTACTAAACAGTTTCCCCAGAATTTCTGCAGTACTCCAGGGTGTACTTAGCTGATGAAACAAGAGCTTTCCAGATAATTTTCCCTGGGTGAACTGTCAAAAAGAAGGTAGTTAAGCCAGAAAATGTACTTGGTATATCATCAAACCTGAGTTCCTGCAGTATGAGTCCCTAGAGAAAAATGACAAAAGCCCAGATAATTTCTTTATATCACACTCCATCAACTGTGAGGGTTCCTTATTACTCTGGCAGGAAGAAGAACTTGTGATCAGAGGCATGGGAAGGAATTAATACAGCTAAAAAAAGAAAGTATCAGCACCCTGATTGAGACCAAACACACCTCAGTAGCTGTTACCCAGCCCTCAGCTGCAGAATTTACTGGAATTAGCTAAAATCAAGTTAACTGGAAACCAGCAACAGCTAAGTGAAGACTGAGCCCCACCCTGACAGCTGCTGTTGCTGGCAGTGAACACAACATTGAAGACCGGCCTTGTTCACTGTGTCAAGAAAAGGGGAAGTTCATTTTGGTAGTTTGGAAGACTTTAAAAGACATACTTGTATTGCTGTATTTGGAGGGCTTTTGTAGCAAACTGATGATAAGAGTTCCTTTTAAAAGACTGTGCATCTTTCTTGAGCCACTTTGAAGGGAATGAAGTTTTACACTAAGCCTTTTATGTGGTAAGTAGTATCACCAAGGAAAGCAAAATATGTTTTTCTGACTGTGACAATATTTGTATTTATATATTTGTTTTGATCTTAAACTTTTACTTTTAAATGTTGGTGATATATCAGTTTTTTCCCTAAAATATTTTCAATTATTTGATAATTTATATAAAAATAAGCTGAAGATATATCTGTATATATGAATGGATATACAAATTTGATATACTCCTGCTCTCTCCTGATAAACATACACACACTTGATGTCTATATACGTATTTAAGTTTAACTTTTTAACTCAGAATTTCCCAAGTTTACATCGCTAGTTTTTAGATTATTTCAAAATTCTTGTATTATTATATACCATTTAAGTTACTGATATATATGTTCTCCCTTAACCCCAGCATAACATTTATTTTTATCTAGTAAAAATATGTTAACACAATCAAAATATCCTTTAAATGTTTTTTTTTCCTTCCACAAATAAATACTGAAATGCAGTATGTATATATATCACTATTTATACCGATACTAGAATGCAAAGTTCACCAGCAACCCTTAAAATGTATTAAGGTGTAATGATGTTATATATAGACATAGACTACATGACGATCAGATACGTCAGTTGATACAGGACAGTATGAGGTTGTAATTAAGATTTGCATTAATTTGTGAGTTTGAAGCTGGGGTATATATAATGGGGAGACGACAGTTTGAATTTTATAGAGCTTTGCAGTGTGTTGCCGATGACATGACAGCAGCAATGAATGCTGGAGGCCTTTTCTTTAATTTGGTATTTCAGTGTTTTAAGGGATAGGTGAATTGGCGATGTCTTCATGTCAACCTTACCTGTCATTTTTTGTCTGTGGTAACTATTATATATAGATCTATATACACATGCACAGAACTTTCATTATTAAAAGGTGATGATTTGCAAATGAGGGTGTTATATCCTTTGAAAGTCAAAAATACCCCTAGGTATTTTTCTTCTCTTCTGCTCTGACAGTTTCACAAAACTAGCTTTTAGAAACTTACTTTTTTAAGATTTGAATTTTACAAATCAATGTAATATATAGAATAATAAAAAGCCTGTTTGTTTTATTTATAGTTTTATCATGGTAGTTTTTAATTTATAGTTTCACTTTAAGATAAGGAGGCACGCTGAGGTAATTTATATTTGAGAAATTATTCTACTAAAAATAGATCCTGTTGACCCCCAAAATATAGTCCAAGCAACCAAGGTGATCTAGTAACTGGTTATAAGAAAACTTTAATAAAACTCTTAATCTGAAAATATCACAGGGGATTACACAACCGTACAATACCAGCAATTTAAAACAAAAATTGTGTTACTACAATTGCAACCAATCAAATGTTCTTAGATCTGGAAAAGTGATGGTTACAAATGATAATATAATTAAAAAATGAAAGATTTAATGAAACTAAAGTTAGAAACTTGGAAAAATTTCAAATAAAAATGTTTAAGAATCTGGAAAAAACACAGAAATGGTTATAAAACTAAAAGGAGAAAAAAATCCTGAAGAAGTGTATCTTAATACCCCAAATATACTAAGTTTTAAGGTTTTAAAATTACTAACGTGGTCACCTGTTAGGGAAACCTGCTTTATCCAAGTTTCAGAAACAGAGTCCTGAAAGCAAGGGTATCTAACATCCGCACATGGGTTCCTCTGCCCAAACAAGGTTTTGGTGCAAAGGGAACACCATCCGAAGACAGAAGCTCCTTTTTTATTAGCCAACTGAAGAAGCTAACATGCTTAGTGCTAATATAGAAAGTGAATCTTTTATTTTCTGTTCTATTGTTTTGCAGTTAAACTAGATACAGCTGGGTCAGATTGAACTCACATCCTTTCACTTCCCTGTTCTTGTCTCATAGCTCATCTTTTACCCTGGTCCTACACACCTCTCACCTGTGATGTTCCTTAAATTCCTTACATTTACCCATTCCTTAAATTTTATTTCCCTTAGCCTAACTGTTTGAGGTTTGCTTGTCCTGTCTTATCTTAATCTGTTACTAAAAAGCAGCCTAAAGTTTACTACGCATAAACCCACCTAACAGAAGGATTTTTTTAAAACTTACTTGATAAATTCGTGTTTTAGCCTGATGATTATAAAGGCAGAGATCGCTCAGTATATCAGAGCTGCAGTAAAATGTGATAGTTTGTTTGTAAAGGAATAGATTCAGGCCTGAAGTACATGCCCAAGAAGACAAGTAAGATCTTCTGTAGGCTTCAATCAGGGCTTCCCAGACCTAGATTCTGGGAATATTGAGGTCATGGACGTTATGTGCATACTTGCACTCCATTTTCTACACACACGGTTAACTCTGGAAGAGGGGAATCATAGAATCATAGAAAATGAGAGTTGGAAGGGACCACAGGAGATCATCTAGTCCAACCCCCTGCTCAAAGTAGGACCATCCCCAACTAGATCATCCCACCCAAGACTTTGTCTACCCATGTCTTAAAAACCTCCAAGGATTCCACAACCTCTCTGGGTAACCTCTTCCAGTGTTTAACTACCCTCCCAGTGAGAGAGTTTTTTCCTAATATCCAACCTAAACTTTCCTTGTTGCAACTTGAGACCACTGCTCCTTGTTTGGTCATCTGCCACCACTGAGGATGTATACAGAAGTTGCTTGTTCTGCCATTTAAAGTGTTTTATTGCCATGACTTAACAGAAGTGTATGACTTAATAGTACTTTAAAAATGGGTAGTGTTTTAAATTAACCCTTGTTAAATGAGGTATTAAATTTGAATTTTACAGAACTTGTACAGCATTTTAATACTGGTCACATTTCTGATCAGTGGAGAAGTCCCAGGAGAATATGGAGTGACCCTGGCCTCCCAGCGTGGAAAGTGCACAGAGGCTCAGAGGCCCCCTCCACCAAACACTACACTTATGTCATGTTTAAGACTGCTGTAACTTTATAGTGCTATTAAAAAGTGCTTTAAAATGCAGAGCTGTAAACATGCACAGAGTCAAGTTGATATACAGGGAAATAATTTACTGGAGACAGTGACTGGCCAATAAACAGAAGAGCCCCAGTTTGAAGTACAGCTTGCTGTAACTTATTGTGACATAGGTCAGCATGAAATCTAGTACTAGTAAAAATATTTATATTCTGGTTGCTGTCCAAATGAACTCAGCATGGGAAGGAGCACTGGCTACATTGTATCTTCCTCCTTTCCTGCAATCTGACAGAAGCTGTTTCTTGGGTGTATTTCAAAGCATGGGCTCTGCAAGGGAATCATGGAGGGGGTCCCATTTAAGAAAATGGACCCACGCCAGTGCAGACTTTAAATAATTTTAATGGAAATGCATGGTTTGCATGGGGGGCAGGAGGCATCATTTCCTTTACTTGTCCTCCTAGCCTCCCCTACCAAGAGGCTTCTAGCACTCTTATCTCCCCTGCCAACATTGACTACCCTGCTCTTCCACTATCTTCTTATTAAGGAAAGCAGTTTCCATTACTCTCACTCCCAAAACATAGGCAGACAGCAGGCAAAATATGCCACATGTGTCTACATGTTTGCGTATCCTTACGAGCAAACTAAGTGTGGGAAAAAAAATTGAGTTGAAAAGGAAGCAAATTGTTCCAATGAAACATTTTGACCCCAAATTTAAAAATGTTGTGTTGTTTTTAGGCCACTTAACTCTTTCTGAAACATTTTCTTTCCTTTCCCCTTTCCTAAATTTAGGCTAGTTTTTAAGCAAAAACATTTGTTTTGAAATGAGAAGTCAAATATTATTTTGAAGAGGTCAAAACGAAACGTGCCATTTTCCAATTTCCCTCTGTTATGTGCCAAATTCTACCCAAATTTAACCTCAGTGTCATCACAAACAATAAGTATATTGTTTGTCAAAACAAATTCACTGATTTCTAATCCCCACAGATCTCTTTGCATTAAGCAAAGTTACCTAAAACAGTGCTTTCTGCTATGCCTGTGTGAATAGGGAATTATTCAATTCGGATTCAGCCGACTCAGAGGACAGTGCTTCAATTCAGAGATTCGGATCACTGTCCTGAATCAATTCAGCTGAATTGGCTTTGGAAGATTCGGTGCTGATTTGGACAGATTCGGCGATTTGGATCGGCCGGGAAGAGGCAGGCACAGCTGGGTGGCTGTAGGTTCTCCCATGGCTCCTCTAGCTGTGCCTGCCTCTCCCTGGGTGGGGGGAGCCACAGGAGAAGCTCCCATGGCTGGCCTGCCCGGGCCCCGCCCCCCCGC
>NW_005843419.1:129329-131984 GCF_000455745.1 Alligator sinensis | reverse complement strand
CCCCCGCCGCTGCCATGCTTGCATCAGCACTAGGAGTGGAGGCTCTGCCTTGCCACCACTTGCCAGCAGGCATGTGAGCTGGGACTCTGCCCTGCTGCCACTTGCCCCGTTCTGCATGGAGGGAGCCATGCCCCACCCCACCCTGGCTGGTCAGCTTGTCCCAGTCCCAGCCCCAATCCCAACCCAACCCCAGCAGACTTACCTGTTGGAGGCAGCTGTGTCAGCTGCCTGTTTAGTTTATGGCCGAATTTCCGAAGCAGCCGAATCTTTTCCAAAGCTTTTCCAAATCGATTTGGATGCCTCAAATTGATTCGGAGCTTTTAATTGCTCTCCTGATTCAATTCAGATTCAGAGATTTGGTCCCCGAATCAGGCCAAATCTCCTCCGAATCATATCAGCTACCAAAGCTTCTCACGGCCCTACTTTCTGCACTCCCCACTTCAATCCCTCTCTGAAGAATACTTTTTTTTTTGCTGGTATGTGGCTGCTGGGCTCATGGCATGCTGATGATCATGGAGGCAATACTACCCATGGGTAAAAGGGCTGCCAGAAAAGTGGTAAAAAAGAGCCAACTGCTGTAGGCTGTGAAGCTGCTTCTTCCCTAAAGATCACCCCCAGAGATTCCATCTGAGTCTGG
This sequence comes from Alligator sinensis, assembly GCF_000455745.1. NCBI lineage: Eukaryota > Metazoa > Chordata > Crocodylia > Alligatoridae > Alligator > Alligator sinensis. The sequence continues at coordinate 131,347 of NW_005843419.1, read as the reverse complement.
AAGATGGCATCATCCTTGGTTCATGACCCTTTTGATCTATTTGAGTGAGGAGACAGTTTGAAGCTAATCCTTGAGGAGCAGCTTGTGATGTCTTTTGCTCCTCCTGAGGGTGGAAAGAAGTGTCACCTTTGTGCTGTCATAAAAAAATAATAATAATGACAGCGCAAAGTGAAAGTAAACAGATGTCCATGACTTCTGTCTTAGCACAAACACTCAAATCTGTAGCCATAACAGAAGGTAGTGATCAACTGAGCTGCTTTGTTGAGGGTGTTTGTTGGGAGAGGGCAAGCAGCCTGAAGCTGCCTGTGTTCTCCAGCTGCCCGGGGCAGGGGTCTGCAACCCTGAGGAGCCTAGTTGTGCATAGTCTGGGAAATCCACAGCAGGATCAGGCCCCTCAACCCTTGGGAGTGCCTGCCCCGTTTTCCCTGCTTATCCAGATCCATCCCAGGGATCTCTGGGGATGCATATTGGGAAGTGGAGAAAGTCAGGGTTTCCCCACTTGCCCAAGTGCATCCATAGGGTATCCAGGGTGTATCCGAGTAAGCAGAGAAATTTGGAGCTTCACCCTGACATGTGAGGAGTCCCTGTTTGCAGACATGTGCCTATATTGGAGTACAGTGGTGATAGGCATGCCAGAGGGATCCCTCTGCAAGGGATTTCCCCAGCAGTGTCTGCAAGCACTCCGCATTTGCAGACTGTGCTAACAGCAGCATGGGGCACAGGCTGCAAATATGGATGGGGACCCCCTCTTGGGGTTCCCCCCTCCGCACTTGCAGATGCATCCCAGGGAAATCCCTTGCAGGGGATACCCCTTCTCCCCAACATGGGGGGCGGGGCATCCTCAAGCCAGGGGCGTCCAGTACCCCAAGTTGTGGCACGGCACCTGGAGATGTGTTGTGGCACTGCTGATCACACTTTACAGAAGACATCTGTTTCCAGCCTCTGTATCTCTCACATGAGCATTTATGGGAAGGGCACAATTTGGCTCTTTGAGTGTCGATTTTCTGATATGATAGAAGAGAATTACTGTATTTTCTAGCAAAATCCTGCTAACAATTATGCCCCCCTTTCCTTGTGAATCTCGGTTTCCTCTGCTTCCATTTGTGGATTATCAACAACCAGGTGGCATAGTGATGTTGCAGAGCAGGGTGGCCAACCTGCAGCACAGGTGCCACAAGTAGCATGTACAGCCCCTGAATATGGCACCTGGCAGATTGGGGACAGGACAGGCAATGCAGTGGCAGATATGGCAGGAAGCAAAAAGCAGAGCAGAGATTAGGCAGGAAGCACGGGGCAGGGAGAAGAATGCAGAGCAACAGATTAGGCAGGGGAAGGGAAGCAGAGTGGCACTTGAGGAGGGTGCAGAGCTAGTATGTGGCAAGCCTGCCAAAAAGCTTGGCTCTTGCTGTTGTAGGGGACAGTGTGGTGTTCTCCGACGCTACTTCTGCACATCAAGCGACTCCTAGGAGGAGCTGCTCATGCCTCTCTCTTGTGAAGCCTGCTGTTTTAAGTTCATATCAAACATCTGTGCCATGAGGTTTTCTATGGAATCTTAAAATAGGCTTTAGCTAATTTCCTTTCCAAAGACACATGAATAATGGTTGGCATAGTCTCATTAATTAAACTCACACATCTGTCAGAGTATCCTTTTGAGATTAAGAATTACACGATGCTTCAGCAAGATGTCATGCACAGCTTCAAGCTACATGGGGTACATACAGATGTTACACTTAGATCCACCTAATTAGTGTTAGGTCAGTCTAAGTGCTGACCTGTACAGACATTTGGGGAGGTTAGATTGGGCAAAAAATGGCTGGCTGAATCTAAGTTCACATGAGAAGGTCTAAGTTAGATCAGGAATGGGTTAGTCAGATCTAATGAACATTTGAATGTGTTTGGAGCACAGTCCCAGGTCTGGGAAAGCCTGAACATTTGCCCCAGCCCCGAGGCAGCTCTTTTCCTACCTGCCCCCACACCCTAACTAGGCCATTTTAGTGCACCCCCCTTATTCCTGGATT
>NW_005843419.1:128288-129319 GCF_000455745.1 Alligator sinensis | reverse complement strand
GTCAACTCCCTCCTCTGAAGTCCCACTAGCTCCCTGCCCTGATCCCACCAACCCCTCCTCTTACCCTGACTTGCTTAGATTGGTTCCTAGCATAGCTTCCAGCACTGTTGAATATTTTTTGCACAAAAGTGGGACCCAATCTATAATCACATAGCTTAAAGCAAGCTATGTGATTGTAGATCAGGTCCCATAAATGTGTGCACATACTCATGTAAAGTGGATTCATGCACAATCCAGTGGTTATGAATATAGGATCCTAAAGCAAGAAGAATACCCTGTGAAGTAAGTATCATGATTAGCAGCGATAAATAAAATTTAGTCTAATGAAACCTACTGTGAATGTCAAATATGATTTGCAAATAGTAAATTTGACCTACTTCATATCCCTAAAGCCGTCTTTATTTTATTTTATTTTATTTTATTTTATTTTCCCAATGGGCTGGTACATGCACATTCTGTGAAAGTTTGTACTTTGTGTCAAACAATGAAACATCCACCTTTCAAAAAATGAACGTTTCATTCATTACCTTTTTGATCTAAACATAATTTATACAGGACTGAATTTGTTTTTAGCTCTTACTTAGTCTGCAATGATTACTTAAATAAAGAGCTTGAGTGATAAATTATGGCCATTATTTTGTGACTTTAAAATACACAGGAAAATAGGCTTGTTTGGCCTCAATTAATATTATTTTTTTGTGCACAATTTCCATTATCCAGATTCAAAGCTCTGCAGTGGGCCAGAGAGAAAGCAATGCAACTCCTCTTGCCTGGAGTTTGCAGGAACTTGCCAGGCCTCCAACACAATTTAGAGCAGGCCAGTAGTGGACCTCTAAAGAGGGCAAGAGGTGTGCACCCACTCCCCTCCATTTCAGCTGTGCTGTGCAAGCCCAGTGAGCTCTTGGGCTCATGGCCTGGTCAATGCAGACTCCATCTGGAGCTCTGCAGAAGTAGTGAGCTCTGAGCTCACCAACAGATTGGGATAGGATCTGGCCAGAGCCCCTGCCTTTACATGGCTCTGGAGTCCAAGG
>NW_005843419.1:116653-128278 GCF_000455745.1 Alligator sinensis | reverse complement strand
AGGAGGGGAAGGAAGGAATGAGTGAGTGGCACCGGTGGCAGCAGTGCTTACCCCTGGACTCCAGAGCTGTGTGAAAGCAGGGGCTGCACCCAGACTCCACAACAAGAGCTCACATGCAGCATAGCCAAAGCGGTTGTGACTGTGCCACTGCACCCCACTCTGGATCTGCCTTCAGGGCATTGTCTTAACTTGATGCCAGCCCCTTGGATTCCTGTGACCATTGTTCACAGCTCTTTCCCAGCTGCCACAGAATTGTCTCTGCCGTACTTTATCCTATTTCCAAAGTCCCCCAATACACTCCCAATGCTGGGAACTTATGTGATGGGGACAAGAGCTGGCAGAACTGGAAAAGCTGACTGTACAACAGTTTGGAAATCTCATTGGAAACAGACATTCAAGGGGAAGCCAGAAGGCAGAGGGAGTCACCAGGAAGGGGAGGAGACCTGTGTATACTTTGCACAGAGGCGTGGTCCAGAGACCACTGCTAATTCTCAGCATCTTGACACCTGTGGGGATTCTGATTTTCATTCTCCAGTGAGCAAGGAGAATGAGGAGAGCAGGAAAAGGCTGACTTTGCACTGCATGTGTTGTGTTCAGCCGTTCTGAGACATGTCAGTGAGTGCACATCCATAAAAACAATGTTCTGTAGATCCCTCTGTGAAAAGGAGGGTATTCTATAAATAATGTTATTCAACAATGTGAGCTCACGCCACACTAATAGTAGGGCCTGAGTTTTGGGGTTATCCATCTCTCCCTTCTGCACTCACTAGTGTGGCAGGTTGCAAATGCAACACAGTTTGATTCCAATGCTCACAGAAAGGAGGAGGAGGCAAGGAACCTACACCAACTGCGTGCCACAGAGTATAGCCCCATAGGATCTCCATGCACCACAGCACAGTGAACATTGTGGAATACAAGCGAGTGAATTTGCTTTATTCTGGAATCAATTAATAGTACTCCCTATGTAGGAAAGGAGGGTGGGGAGAACAAACACAGTGACTCTTGTGGCCTTTTGTGGCAATGGTTGCAGAAGGAAGGAGCGCTTATTGTACCATGTTTCCTCCCCCTGCCCCTGACCCCCACCATTTTTTTGTTTCTAGTTAGGTTTAAGTATTATTTTGTGTTTTAATAGCCATACCAAAGGATCAAATAAAAGTACCCATTGAACATGAACTCTTTGCTGTTATCTTTTTATATTAAACCTGAAAAGCAGAGAGAGAGAATAAAGATCATTGGCGTGAATGATACCTGTAATATTTATATGCGTATTATATGATCTTCTGTTTGTTTGCTTAGGTCATGAGTTAAGTCAGTCTTCAGTTAGCTTGGTCATCAGGGTTTCAGACAGGTCATTCACTGGCGTACTTAGTGGATAGTGCAGGTGTCAAGGTTTTTTTAAAGTTTTTTTCCCTGTCAAAGCTAAGTGAATCAAGGTGAGGTCAGCTATCAGGCACAAATACAAGTAACAAGAGATTCTGTGGTTTTGACTGATGTTCTCGAAAGCTCAGAGCAGTTGAAGAGGCATATGCTAGTGGAAGGTGCTGGAAGGAGCCCCATCCCCAGAAGCAGGGTTACAAAGCAAAAATCAGGCCTACCTATGTCTTCAAGGAAATACTAAGCTGAAGTAAAATGATGAGCATGGGTGGTTTTGTTATTTTAGCTCCTCTCTCCAACTTGTTCTGATTCAATGCATAAAAATGTGTAAGGACTTAGTGTTTTCTGTATAGGTATTTTGCAATCCTGCTTAGCCAGCTGCCCCTCTCGTTGACTAATCTTGTTTAGACATGTATTTCTTTGGAGGAAGTGGGTGCATCTACATGAGATGCTGGACTCGAGATAAGAGTTAATTTCTGCTTAGTAAGCATTTGCAATGTAGACTGTGATGCTACTGTGGAGTAATTGGCTCTAATCATGAGTAAATTGGCTACCTGAAAATGCAAGTAACAAATAAACTCTTGACTGCTTATTGCACAGTAGCACACATGTAGACACCTGACCAGAAACACGTTTGCTCCCAGTCAGCCAGGCAGCAGGGGGAGGGAGACTACTTCTTGCTCTGGGAACTGCCTGATGCTGGGGCAGACTTTACCACTAGATCCCAGATGGGGACATTGTCCTTCTGTCCCAGAGCAGGGAGCTCCCAGCCCCCGCTCCATGATCATGGGGCAAGTACTTGGAAATCCTTATCTCCCAGCCTGAGCCCCATGATCACAGGACCCAAGCTGGGAGATTCTTAGCTCACACAGCCAGCTCTGCAGTCATGGGGCTGGCGCTGGGAGATGCTTCTCTCCCAGCACAAGGTCTGCAGTCACAGGGTCATACTGGGAGATTCCTCACTACCAGCACCAGCTCCATGGTCATGGGGCCTGAGCTAGAGGTAAATATCTCCCAGCCTGAGCCCCACAGTCGTGGGACCCAGGCTGGGAGATCCTTATCTTGTAGGATAAAGATCTCCCAGCCTGGGTCCCGCAACTGTGGGGCTCAGGCTGGGATATAAAATCTCCCAGCCCTGGCCCCGCTATCCCAGAGTGGGGGCTGGGAGCTCCCTGCTACCAGGGCAGGGAAACATTGTCCCTTCCAGGGCTCTGGTGGCAGAGCCAGACCCAGCAGCAGGCAGGTCCTAGGGGCAGGGAACAATCTCCCAACCTCTGCTGCCCAGCTGATTGGGAGCACATTTGCTCCCGGTCAGGCATCTACAAGTGCACTATTGAACAGTTACCAATGTTGAATAAATTTGCTATTTGGATTTGCAGGTAGCAAATTTACTCATGATTAAAGTCAAGTACTGTGTAATAAGCATCTGCACATGTAGACATGGACACGTACTGCACAGTAATTAGCTGTACTGCACAGTTAAGCATCTCATGTATATACACCCACTGACTGCTGTTTCTGCTATTGTCAATACAAATGCACTACTTATTACAAGTGCTTTAACTGTTTTGCCTTCTTTTTCTATTCCTTAAAATACTGAACGTAAAAGAATTTTTTTTCAGTAATAAATGGGTGTGTAGTTCCTGTGTAAAGCCAATGTATACTTTACAATTTCTCTCTGAGTCCATAAGGCAACCAACTGATATCAGACTATATCTCTCCAAATCCTGGAAGGCTACCTTATAGTAACACACTACAAAATTGTGTGTCAATAACCTAGTGATACTTGGTATACAGGATTTTAAACATCTTTATTTCCCCCCAGAATTAAAGCTTGAAACTTCGTTTCACAATATGAAGATGCTACTGACTTTGTTCCTCCTCTTTATTGGGATTCAGACTTCAAAGAATCAGGACACTGGTATTTTAGTATCCTTTTTTTATTCCATTATGTTGCAAGAGGTTCTTTTTTCCCTTTTTCTTTTTTGATACAGTTTTCTGTCTTCACTTAAAATTGTGAAATCTGAGCCTCTTGAGTTTGGATCCTTCTGTGTTGTTAAAATATTCATAGTTCACTCAAGTTGTGTTTGAATAATGGAGATGGGCTCTTGGTTTAAATACTGTAAGTTGCGACTAACATGGTCAGAAACCTTGATGTTCTTGCACAGATGGAGTGTCATATTCAAACTTAAGGCTGAAAATGCACAAAGCCCAACCACTTGCTTAGTTGTTTCAGGGCTATGCATAGTATTCAGTGGGGCAGCATGTGCAAGAAATTTCTCCAGTCCTCCATCCCCTACTCTCAGGGAGTGCTCTCTTGAAGCTGGGGATGATCATCAGCTTACCAAAAGTACTCAGCGCTTGTGAGTGACAGATAACTAAGCACAGAGGAATCAGGCAGAAAGAAAAAGAAGCTTTTGCCATGTAGCAAGCAGCAGAATGGAGCTCTAAACAGGGTGATACAGGGGTTCGTAGTCACTACACAGAAATATAAAAAATATAAAATCTATGTTCTCAGAACACAACAATAAAAAAGAGAAAATGCTTGGGTTAGAAGAGCAATTTTTAGCTTTTTGGTACGTCTTTCTAAAAATCTCAGATAAACTCTTCCACGTTATGTTGTTTTATCTCTTGTTTTATTCATCTACGTATTGTAGTAATAAAATCTAAGTAGTAAGCAATAACATTTACTTTTCTAATTTTTCAGCCCCTGAGTCTGCAGATATTGTCTTTTTGATTGACAGCTCCGATACCCTGGGAAAGAAGGCATTCCCTGCGTTAAAAAATGTCATGATCAAAATCATTAATAATCTACCAGTAGCTCCTAACAAATACCGTATTGCACTTGCCCAGTACAGTGATGATTTGCAAAATGAATTTCTGGTAGACAGATATAAAACAAAGACCCTTATGATAAACCACATCAGAAAGAATTTGGTATTCAAGGGTGGGTCCATAAGAACTGGCAATGCTCTGCAAAAGGTTCGTGCAACCTATTTCAAAGAACCAATTCATCCAAGTGACAAACCGCAGATTTTGGTAGTTGTGACTTCGGGGACCTCAGAAGATGATGTAAAGCAGGCTGCCAATGTTTTAAAAAGAAGTGGGGTGAAAATCATAGCTGTAGGACTACAGAAAGCTTCTCCTGAAGAACTGCAATCAATGGCAACCCAAGAATTTTTTTATGAGTATCCCACAATACGAAACCTCTCTGAGTTTTCTCAGAATATTCCCATGATCATAAAGGAAGTTATCCAAGCAGATGTTAATGGCATAATCCCTACACCTACGGTTGACCTTGAAACTGTAGAAGGTAAGAAATTCAATGTTGTAAAAGAAAGAGTGATCACATTGTTCAAGAAATGCATCCAATTTTAAAAAGAAAAAAACCTTAGTAATGTATTTTGGTCTGATTTTTTAATCTATTAGGTAGCAGGCATATTTTAAAATAAAGAAAAGAGCAGACATGCACATGGCATCTGTGCACCATTAAACATGCATGCGACACTGAGCTTCTGAAAACCAGTACCTTATGTATTCATGACTGTATGCATGATTATCTCTGCACTCCGCAAAATTGAAGGGAGAGTGGGTGGAGTCATAAGTATTCTTACAGTTGTGGTAATTTTGAAGACAGTAGATTTAGACCTTTTACATTCACATGAATGACTGATAATAGGTACCAGTTTACCATAATAAGTACTAGATAGCTGCAAACCTGTGACCTGTTTGCAGTGTAAAAATATTTATGTTCCTTTCCTAGTTCCTTTATCCACTATAATTGGGGACCTACTGAATTCATGATTTTGTGGAAATTGTGCATTGTCTGTGAAATCCATGGGGGAAAAACCTTACTAAAAATAAAATGCTAGCTCCCCAGTAGTCCTCATGGCCACTACAGCCTGGCTGTACAGCCTGCCACTGTGGGGGTGGGAGTGGCTACCAACACAAAGGGGAGCAGCCAAGACGCACTGTAATAAGCCCACAAAAATGACAGATAGTCCTGCAATCTGTCTGTGAAATCGGCCACCTGCCTCCTTGATTTGGGTAGGTCCCTAATTATAATTAGTTTGGGTGTTGCAGATAGCTAATGTCTTTTTATAGAATCCAAGGCTGGTTTAGGACCAAGGTCATTCAAAACAATTGTCAATGCCTTCTCTAAAAGAAATGTTCTCCATCAAATATTTAGTGATGCCTCCAGACCCACAGCTGGAACATCCATGATAGTTTTGTCTGCCTAATAAGAACTTTCAGAAGTACATTTGCCAAGTTAAAATGAGCATGCATATGTGCATACGTGCACACACGTGCACACACATACCCAGTACTGTCATACCCCAAGAATCTGAGTGCTCTAAACCTGTATCCTTCAAGGCATAGACGAGCAAATACTAAATGGTGAAGGAATAAAATTTCCTGTAGGCAGATTACTTTATAACTGCCTTCTTCAGGATTTCTTGAACTTTCCTGTAAAGCAGGTGGTATTGATTGACTACTGTTGGAGGCAAGCCACTACCTTAAGAGGAACTCCTAGTTTTGTTGAGCATGGCAACATGGATGAGAGGAGTTATTTTAGAAGATTGTTCCATTAATTGGGGGGAAAGCAAAAACACCCATGACCAAAGAATAGACAAGTAATATTGCATTCTTTTCCTTTTTTTCCTTATTGCAGTCTGTGAAAGAGATTCAATTTCTGATGTTGTGTTCATAGTGGATGAAGGTGCTCCAAGAGCAAACTTTGAGCATGTTAAAACATTCCTGGAAAACACAGTGTCCTTGCTTGATGTGAAGAAGGATTGCATAAGAACTGGCCTGGTGACATACAGCTCCGAACCACATGTGATATCTTTACTGAACGCAGAAACAAACCGTGCTGATATTCTAAATAAAATACAGGGGCTTTCTTCCAGGGCAGGGAAAGCCAATATGGGCGCAGCCCTTAAAGTGACAAGGGAAAAAGTTTTTGTTGAATATGCTGGAAGCAGAAAGACTCAAAGTGTAAACCAAATAGCCACACTGATCACTCACAGAGCCTCAGACGACCATGTGAGTGAAGCAGCTCGTGATCTTCGTAGAACCGGTGTCACTGTGTTTGCCATAGGCGTTGAAAATGCTAATGAAACCCAATTGACTCAGATAGCATCATATCCTCAGCCACAGTATGTTACTACTCTAAAAAAATTTGTTGACTTGACAAAAGAGGATACAAACAGAAATTTTAGAAAGAAACTCTTCAATCAAATACAGAACAAGCTCTATGTCCAGACTGAGAGAAGCAAAGATCTCAAAACAGGTAGAGTTTTCCATTGTTTCCCAATAATGCTATTTCTTTTCTTCATAATAGTGGAAGAGTTTTTAACCAGAGACACTCTTAAAACAAAATGTGGGTCCAGAAAATTCCAAATTGTGGATTATTTTCTAAATTTTGCATTTGCGCTATTTCTGTTTCTTGGCTGAATACCCTAAGTCTTTAGAGAAGTGCAATTCTTGCCAGGAGCTTGGACCTCTCTCTCAGACCTGTGTTATCCAGTTCATTCTATGTCATGGCTCTGGTTCAGGATCTCCTAAAGCAAAAAATTGTCTGTCTTGAGTCCCAAAAATATTATGCCTAAATTACTGCATATTTCATGGGTTTATCAAGGTAGGCAGTTTCTGACAAATGCATTACATGTTACCGTAAATGTGACTGGATGTTCTAGATACATTGTAGGGTACCTTATTGGTTTTGAGATGTGAAACTTTCCAAAGCCAAATCATCCTTTCTTTTGTCTAAACTATATTCAAGGTCTGTTGCCTGCTATTTGCAGAATATAGAAATGAAAAATTCCTAGCAATAGAATGTTGAGTAAATGCTGTTTTTATTCATTCTTTTAAAAGTTGGGCAATTTCTAATAAACACAGTTACCACAGTTTTGTACATTCTTATATATATAAAATATATAAGATATTTTTATATATATATAAAAATGTATTATACTATCTCCAGTTCCAGTTCATTATTATTTTTAATAACAATAAGTATAATCTCACCTTCCATGGAATTATGCCAATACAGAAAAGGAGGTTTGGAAATTTAAAGTAAAAAGAGAAAATTATATGAAACAATGTGATGGATGGTGAGGGAGAGTGGGGAATGATGGGATGCTGGGAGATCAAGAGACCCCCTATAGTGCTAAAATGTGCTGTACAGATGTTATATGTAGTGCTACAGAGAAGTTTCTATTTCACCCAGGAACACTTTTGTGACAGTTCTCCCTTTTTTTGTAGCATTATAGGGGAGGTGCAAGTCTTTCCAATCAACTTTGGTAGCGCTAAAAGGCATTTCTGGTATCACAGTTGTAATGTCTATCCATGGCCTTTATGAAAGGTTTGGGATAAAACTGGGTCTTTGCCTTTCTGTGTTTGGAAGGGTGTTCAGCCTAGGAGAGGACAGGTTGTCTCTCCCCTGCTGCTCCGGCAAGCATGCCAATCTATTTCCTTTGAAACCTCTGGTGCACAGGTGCCAAAGATATGGTTTGCAGGCCAGATATCCATCATTGAGCCCCCAGTGCTGCCTGTAAGTCTTAGGGTGACCCACAGGCAGCACTCCGGGCGTACTGGATGGTGCTGCCTGCCACATGGAGCTCTAGAGCAGCCACCACATGTAGTGCAACCACTCTGGGGCTGTTCTGCATGCAAAGGTTGCTCCGCTGCTCTGGGACACAAGCACCCACAACACCCACTCTGGATCCAAAATGCTGATCTGCAGTCTCTGATGTTTCTTTCTCTCATTTTTTCCCTCCACACTAACATTACGTACATTTTCTGCTTCCATGTAGGATGTATGGACACAGAGGAAGCTGATATATATCTGCTTATTGATGGCTCAACAAGCATCAACATCCCTGACTTCAAGGACATAAAAGAGTTTGTGAAGGAAGTGATTGAGATGTTTAACATAGGACCAAATAACGTTCGGTTTGGAGTTGTGCAGTATTCACACAAAATAGAACGGGAGTTTACACTTGATCAATACCAGAAAAAAGGTGATTTAGTGAGGGCCATTGACAATGTTAGGCAAATATATGGAGACACTTATACAGGAAAGGCTCTAGAATACATGCAGCCACTGTTTACAGAAGCAAAGGAGCAGCGAAGAGTACCTTGTCACCTCATCGTCCTCACAGATGGAGAAGCACATGACAGGGTAAAAGAACCTGCCGATAAACTGAGGGCTAACCAAGTTAATGTTTATGCCATCGGTATAAAAGGTGCTAATAAAACACAACTAGAAGAGATTTCAGCCTCAAAAGCCAGGACCTATTTTGTAAATGACTTTGACTCCTTGAAGGTCATAAAAGATGAATTAGTTCAAAAGATCTGTTCCAAAGAAGGTAAGGGAAATGTTGACTTTGAACACAGACCACAGGTTGCCTTCTGTTGATTTACCAAACAAGTATTTCAGATTCCAGAAAGGATACTCTTACTCTAGTCTCAACAACTGAAACTTTTAAATGGAGATGAACACATATTGAACTGAAGCGTACAAGACATGCAGTTTTGTAATAGAATTCTCCAGTGCAGGTATTGCATACACTTTTAAAGAGTAAGGTGATTCAGGACACACGTTTCCCTTTTTCCCCAACAACGTGACAAACAGTATGGTTTTTCAGCTACAGGGAGTGGCTCAATAGCACACCTAGAAATGGAAATTTGGATGGACCCCACATATGGTGGATGGGCCATAACCAAAGGCTCAATGCCACAGCAAATCTTTTATATTACAAATGATTTTAAGTTATTAAAATTCAAAGTACATTGAACATTGTCCATATAAATCCCACCTTCAACATGCAAATTGGGAAAAAAAGAGACCCAAATACTTTACATCAATTTACTTCAACTTTGCATACACATAGTCTGGGTGAGTCTGCACTGAGCTTTTTTTTCTCTCTCCTTCCCTCTGCCCTCCAGTACTTTTGTGTTGCTTGTTTCCCAGTTTAGACAACTTAATCATACATTGTGCAGCTGTCCACAGAACACTTTTTCTCCTGGTAGGTGGCACTCGGATGGGATGACATCTGAGATCTTTGTCTCTGTAAAGTCAAACTTTGGTGCCTGAAAGTCTTCAAAAACTCCCAAAAAGTAGGAGGAAAGTTAATAAAACTGTCATGGTTTTAATAGGGGTTTTTTTACCTTGAGATGCCAGTCTTAATACAGTCTCTCTGAGCTAACCTTGAATCAAGCTGCAGTCACAGCTTCTTTTTATAAGGTTGAGCAAAATGGCTCCTTCAGCACAGAGATTGAGCCTTAAGGTATAACAGCTCTGTGTATCACCATGGCCCCATCCAGTTTAGCTTAACTTCCAAGGATGAGTTTATGCTTACAGAAAAGGCCACCAGAAATAACTACAGGGACACACACAGCCTTTCTAAGACAAAACAACATTTATTAGTGGCTCTTAACCAGAAAACAACATGCAAAGATTTTAGGTTAGTGTGGCCAAACCAACCTTATGCCAGAATCCATAGATACAGGGTAACTACCCAACCTACCATGTACTTTTGGAATCCATCTTGTCAGACTGGCCTATGTCTTTCTGCTTCTGGGCTGCAGCTGAACTTATTAGGGTATGGGCACAGGTACTTTTGGAGCAGTTTCAAAAGAAAAGCATTTCAAAAGGGCAACGGCTGTTACTTTCCAATTGTTATGGGTGAACAAACTGAGAATAATACAAATTAAACAAATTATTCCAACTTTATCCCTGAATGAAGACTATAATTGGAGCATTTGTATCATTCCCAGCTTGTTCACATGTAATAGAATGTAAGAGGTGCTGGCCTTTTGAAAGGGCTCCAAATATATCTGTGCTTATACCCTGAAGTCATCTCTTCATTCCCAGGTCTGTTGCCTCAAAACATTAAAAGTTAATGTCCAGACATTGGGGCGTCTGTCTTCACCAGAGTGTTTCTTCCTTTGGTGGGCAGACCCGTTCAGTTGCAAATGGATGGCTTCCTACCAGTGAAGGTACCTAAATGCTGTTCACCCACGCTTTACTTTCCTCATTATGGAGTGGAGGTTAACCATTTTACCACCGGGTTCAACAGTTGGGGAAGTGGTGGCAAGAAAATTATTCATTTTATGAAATGTGAGCATTCTTTGTTAGGCAAAATCTTCTAGCAATGAACTTTATACGGTTGGTACCTGTAATAGATAGGTATGCTTTCTTATAGTGTTATTTGCTTTATCACCTGTAAATCCTTGAATCTTTTGTGCCTGCTTTGCTTTGAAAATTATTTCTTTTGCATAAGTGAAAGTGAATTACACAACAAACTGCAGGATACAGCTCTTGCATGCATGGAGTTATATATGCTCAGCAACACTCTTCTCTGCTATTTCACTTAAGCTATAGCAGGGCTGTCAGCCCTTTGACACCTGCCGTCAGCCCAGATGTTTTCGCACACATAAGGATACATATCTGAAAAAAATTACAGGAGCCTTAAATAAGACACTTGGGATAAAAACAGACAACCTGTTTAATGCAGCTCAGGTTGATCTGGGATATGACTCCCCTCAAAACAGATATGGCACAGCCATGTACACATGGGACAATTAATTCAACTTAGCGGTGATGATTCTGAGGCAGTGTTAATTCATCATTCACAGGTGCTTTATGTGGAATAATAGGCTTGTCCCCCTGTAGAGGCCCTCTGTAAGTGGTTTGCTCTGAGATAAAATGCTCAAAAGCAAATCCAGCCTGTTGTCTGTTTTTAGCCTGGTACTACCACAGAGTGATGCTGGAGGAACTGCCCTGAAATGGGCTGCACCTAGTCTGTCAGGGCTACCTCTTGAACTGGGAGGTATATAGCTGCCTCCATGCACTGCTGTATACCATCCTGGCGTGGTATAGGTTACTCAGCAGTGAAATATCTTTATCTTCTTGGGACAAAATCACTAATTTTTAACAATGTTTTGGAATGCCTGGGTACCCTTTTTTCAAGTTGAGACAGTCTCAGCTAAACCCCGAAATTTGGTAGCTCCACTGATGCCTCCTGGTGGGCTGCAGGGATCTGCTTGCAGCTGCCTCTTCCAAAAAACACTATGGCATTTTAGGTGGCCATTTCACCTTATTTCTTTCTGCTCCTCCCCAGTGGAATCTAATAATGAAGTAGGTAGCAACAGTAACCAAATGTAAAAGGGCACCTCATTGCACCCCCCCCATATATGGACCCATTTATTCTTCCATGTGCCCAGTTCTCCTCCTCCATTCTT
>NW_005843419.1:114297-116643 GCF_000455745.1 Alligator sinensis | reverse complement strand
TCCCTATCATGTTTTAAATAAAAATAACCTGGGTTATACTAATTTTAAACAAATTCTTCTGTAGCCTGCAAAGAAATGAAAGCTGACATCATGTTCCTGGTGGACAGTTCTGGGAGTATCGGATACGAAAACTATGCCAAAATGAAAAGGTTTATGAGAGAACTGGTGAACAAATCTGACATTGGCACGGAACGAGTGCAAGTTGGGGTTGTGCAGTTCAGTGATGTTCCCAGGGAAGAGTTCCAGCTCAACCAATACTCTACCAAAAGCGAAATTGTTAGTGCTATAGATAGAATGAATCTTATAAATCAAAATACACTAACTGGAAATGCATTGACTTTTGTGGCTCAGTATTTCCAACCTTCCAAAGGAGCACGTCCCAATGTCAAAAAAATTCTTATCCTGATCACCGATGGGGAAGCACAAGATGCAGTAAAAGAACCAGCAACAGCCCTACGACAGGATGGCATTATTATTTACTCGGTTGGAGTTTTTAATGCAAAAAAAACTCAGCTAGAAGAGATTTCTGGGAAGCCTGAATTTGTTTTTTATGTTGAAAATTTTGATTTGATGAAGCGCATAGAAGACAATATCATTTTTGGGGTATGCAGTCCTCCTGAGGGTAAGTACTGAAGTTTCTAGTACCTCACATTGATCTCTGTGTGTTTGGGTGGCAGCAATTTAGATCATGAACTCAACTGTTTCAATGAAGAATAAAAAAAGAGCATCTTTCCCTCTGAATGTCAGCTTGTCATGCAGAGGCATACAAGGATGAGAGGTATGGGTTTAAACAAAGGTAGGTCACCTTACCAGAAGGCCTAACCAATGAGTTTTCAAAGCTATTATATTTTTTAGGTAATAGAAATGTCAAAATTTTAAAAATATAATACATACAATAATGTGCATTAAGGCTGAGAAACATATTTACTGTACTTATACCTAGGGTCCTTCCAGCAGTTCTGGCTAAGTTAAGGGATTTCAGGGACTGATTCTCATTTGTACTGTCTGCCTTATGTTGCCCTCTTCACAGAGGTGCAGCTTCTATTGAAGATCTTCCATAGAAGACCAACTTGTAAATACTGGATGAATCAGGCCCTATGATATTGTATTTTCCTGAGAAACATATGATTTACACTGAAACCCTAAAAAGACTAGGGTATGGTTTATTTTCTAGATGTTTGGCTCCTCTCCAAGCTAACCAGCAAATTAATATTGGAAACCAATTTTGTTGGAGCCATATTTAAGAGCATTTGGAACAGTATTTAAAAGCTTTTGCCAGTTTGGTTTTCAAATATGGTTCAGTCCCATTGTACTTCAGACCTACTTTTGTTTAAGCCCAACCTTTAAGAAAATGTATTGGGAGAAGCAGTAGAGGAAATGGATGGAAATTGTGAGTAATGTACACTCTTCATGAAAACTGTTGTATATTAACTACAGTGTAGGTCTAGTGGAAGCACTGATAATGTATTAGTTCTGCTTTATAAGTACTACTTCAAGTATTATGCATCTTATAAATGGCCTGTAATGTTGTTGCTGGATTAAAACTCGTTGCAACTGGTAGATTGAACAGCATCCCTTTATTTAAGGTATCTGTAAGAGGTGTATTATGATATAGCATGAACTGAAGGAGACATTATAAATTTTGCAGTAACGTGCACAGAACATTGGGCTACATTTTCAGTCTGTGCACTTCTAACAAAGTTGAAAGAATTTGGCCTGTACAGAATATAGCTTAATCTTCTAGCAGAAAATCCAAGAACGCTTTTACACATGCTACAGGAGCGGTAGTGGGGGTGGGGGTAGCACTTTAATTAGAGTGGCTCTGAGAACCGTCCTAATTAAAGTGCCACCACGTCTTGTGTATCAGTGTCCCTGTGCTTAAAAACGGCAGGAGGGGGGCGCTTGAACTAAAACTCATTGAATGAGCTTTAGTTCAAGCACCCCTGCCAACATTTTTAAGCACAGGGATGCTGATACACAAGATGCAGGAGGCTGCTGGAGCATGGTAATGGCCACACTAGAATTCCAGCCCCAATGCGCTAGAATTCCATCGTGTTGGAGCAGCCTCTGTGCTCTTGTATAGGCACCCTCAGGGAGTAAACTGTAGGATGAAAAGAGAGGCAGCTGCCCATAGCAATAAATTAAAACATTGAGCTAGACTGCTGTTTAGCTCAGGTGTGAAATAAGCATCTGGTTGTTTTCCTTTGTGAAAAGAATGAAACTATTTACAAAAGGATCCATAGACTTGAGAGAGAGGTGAAAATTTTCCCTATAAATATTTTGTGAAAGCATTGCCTTATGTACTCTAAGTTCAATAGAAACAGTTTCCCAATGATATTTTAACTC
>NW_005843419.1:107345-114287 GCF_000455745.1 Alligator sinensis | reverse complement strand
GTGTTTTTTTTGTTTTTTGGGGGGGGGGGGGTAGGAGGGCTGAATCAAAAGAATAGTATAATGTTTTCTAAGTGATAAGAAGTTTTATTCACATGGGGACACATCATTCTTATTAGACTGAATCAAATGCTTGTGAAGTTGAGTCTGATCCATGTTCTGAAAACCACTACTTGGCACTGGGCATGCTTAGGAACTTAATTGAACGTTTTACATGGTCAGTTCCATATAATATTCTGGGCCACAGATATCTAAATGATTGACCAAAGTCCCATCATGAAGACAGTGGTCAGCAACTTTCCCCCTTGCATCATGGAACTTTCTAAAATAAAGGTAAAGCTCATCTTGGCAGAAGACAAAGCCGCCTTGTTGTGGAAAGAATGCCCAGTGCAAAGACTGTGGAAAGAATTCCCAGTAGTAATGAGCTACTGCACAGTTCTAGCAAGCTACTGAGAAGTCAGCATCACCAAAAAGACATTCGGGGATGCTACTGTGCAGTATCTCTGGTTACTGTGCAGTCATTTATACTTTTATATGCAAGTACTAACTGTCTGCACAGTAACAACTGCACAATCAGTATCGCATGCAGACACGGCCAGTATATCTGATTGTAGAAAAGACGTGTTTTCTGTTGCAAAGGGAGAGGAGTCTAATAAAGATCAGAGATCTATACCTGCTATTATGTAGGCATATCTACATGTGCATTTAATGGGACTGAATGTACTCTGGCTCAAACTGAACCAGAGTAAACTAATCCTGATGTTACTGTCTACACATCCATTTAAGTGCAGTAATTTACTGTGCTGCCAGATACCAGTTGCATCTGACTGGAATATTTGGCTGTGCAGTAAATTAGCCTACTGCACCCTAATTGCCATGCATGTGTAGATAGTGATGCTTTACTGTGCAACAAATTAGTCTGCTGCACAGTAAAGCATCTTGTGTAGACGTGCCTTGTCTTCTGCCCATGACATAGCAGATAAATTTTAGAGGATTATAATATCCTTTTTATTTATATGTTAATCAGGTAGTGGCTAGTGATCCCCCTCCTCTTAATACTGATTTAATTTAACAGTATGGGCTTCACAATGAGTCCCATTCAGACCTTTTTTGGTCACTGCAACACGGAGCCTTGGGGGCTTGTGTTCCCACAGAAGAGGGAGAAGTCCTTAGGCTCTAAAGTCAGTAAGGGTGATGACTATCTTGACTACAAAAAGAAAAAAAATTGCAATAGATCCAAAGAACACAGACCCCTGGACAATTTTTGCAGGGATTGATACATGTGGAACTTCATTCATTTCTATAGGGTTCTGTAGGTACAGGCTGTGGTAGAATATGCATCAATTACATTAGCTACTGTTCCAAAAACTGTGTAGAAGAGTCAGCATGCATAAAAGTGACTGAAATGTGGTTAGTTTCCAAAAATGATATTCAAGTATATGACATGGAAAGAAAAGAAGTACTTTTGCATTCTATTTTGATACATATTTCATAGATTTTAAAGCCAGAAGGCACCAGACTAGAAAAAAAACCCTGATGTGGCCGCCCAAGCATGCTCAGCTATATCACAGTCCATTTCTTTTCCTCATCACTTAGACTACAGAAGACATTGAAACAGTAATCTTGGTCTTAGCCATACTAGGTGGCTGAGTCAGTGGTACAAAAAAAAAGTGTTCCAAATTCACAAGCTTTGCTAGAATATAAATGGACTGGTATAAAAAAGTTGACAGGATTTGACATGAGATATTTATTTGGTTTTTTGGTTTTTTGTTTGTTTTACAGACTGCAAAAGAATACAACGTTTAGATATTGTGTTTGTCATAGACGGTTCTGGAAGCATAGATGAAACAGAATACAAGACCATGAAAGACTTCATGATTTCCTTGGTGAGAAAGTCTGATGTTGGCCCAGACGGAGTTCAGTTTGGAGCTGTAAAATATTCTGATGACCCAACAACAAATTTTTACCTTAATACATACAGTACAAAATCTGAAATTATTAAAGCTATCCAGGACGACGAACGTATAGGAGGTGCGACATACACTGCCAGTGCACTTAAGCATTCACACACTCTGTTCATTAAGGTACGCGGCAGTCGCATGAACGAGGGAGTTCCACAGGTTCTTATAGTGATAACTGATGGCGAATCGAATGATAAGCAAGAACTTCCTGATGAAGCCCAGAAATTAAGGGACAAAGGCATTATTATCTATGCAGTTGGAATAGAAGCAGCAAATTATGACGAACTTTTGATGATGGCAGGAGTGGAAAACAAATGCTTCTATGTGGATACATTTGATGGGCTCAAAGACATATCCTTCAATTTATCAAAAGAAGTATGTGATGATACAAAACCACGTAAGTGTTTACTATTCTATTCATGGTAGACTTTTCTTATCATTTTATAACAAAGATAAGATGCATGCCTTGAATATTAAAATCACTTGCCAATTTGGCTAG
The DNA here is from genome assembly GCF_000455745.1 of Alligator sinensis. Classification (NCBI taxonomy): domain Eukaryota; kingdom Metazoa; phylum Chordata; order Crocodylia; family Alligatoridae; genus Alligator; species Alligator sinensis. Next base: position 111,830 of record NW_005843419.1, on the reverse strand, counting down.
AATGAATAGCTATCTTTGGTATTCTTTTCTTGTTTAACAAATGTATTCTGGGCAAAAAGGAAAGTTTTTGTTTTACATACATAATTGTATCTATAGTTGTTTTGTTCAATTGCTTTACTCATTGGGGAACAATTATCCACATTACAAAGCACTATATCATATTGCAAAGAGACAAGCCCTAACTTCCACTTGCTCTCCATTGGACCTAAGACCACATGCTAGGAATGAGTCTGGGACAGCTTCATTGGGGCTCTTTCAGGCTGGCGTAATGGCTGTGAACTCAGGTGGGTGGGGCGTGCTGTAGCCCCATAGCCTGATAAGGTTACCATGGAATTGGGAATTCCAGCTTGGTAGTATTTTCATACCCACTTTACTCACTTTCACAATAGCCCATGTGAACAGTTTTCAGCCTTTGGGTTTTTTTGTGAATTGTTTGCTTTTTTCTGTTCATTATGACTGGGTACAGATATTTCGGGAGGTTAGATCAAGTTTAAAATAACCACCCGATCTAAGGTAAGTCAGGATGAGGGGCAATAGTGGGGGGGGGGGGGCAAGCAAGCTTGGGCGAGTGATCAGGGGGTCCACAGGAAGATCAGGGGAGCAGGTGGGGTCTGCAGAGTAATTGGGGGGCAGACGGGGTCCATGGTGGGGATCAGAGGGGCAGGATGAGTCTGCAGGGAGGATCAGGGGGTCGGTGGGGTCTGCAGTGGGGTTTCTGGGGTCCAGAAGGTTTTGGCAGGATCATAGGGGCTCCCGGAGGGATTTGGAGGGATGGGTGACTCTCTTCCCTACCCCTTGGGCCCAGGGGCTATTTTTACCCTCCATGACCCTGCCACCCCCAAACATACAACTTCCCTGGTGAACCTACCCCTCGATCCTGCCTGCCTCTCTCCCCGCTCCAACTTACTTCCTCGGTTCCTGGCACTGGTGAATGCTGAAAAAACTAGCACTGGGAATAGCTTGGAGGATGGGGGGAGGGAGGGGTTGTGGAGCGGGGGAAGTTGTCCTTTGTGGGAGCAGCAAAAAATAGCCCAGTGCCAAGGATGGGGGAGGAAAATCACAGCCCTGGGGCTAGGGCAACAGCTGGACTTTCCTAGCGCTGGGGCTGCATTATGAACTGTGCAGAAATTCAGTTAGATCAGACATGCTGGACCTGAGCTAAGTTAGACCGCCTTGGAGGTGCAGTTAACTAAGATTGGGTCAGCCATTTTTAGACAGATCTAACTGTCCTGAACTTCTGTACAGTTCACATGCAGTGCCACCTATCTAGTGTAAAGTCCACACGTGCTGTTGTGTTCATTGTGTAAATCACATGATATTATATCTACTCCATGGATTGGGCAGCTAACTTTTTAACAGAAGCATAAACAATGGCAAATAGTAAGTAATGAATGACAAAGGAGGTACTTCTGGTAAATCTGATGGGACCACTGGACTACTATTGTCCGGCGATCTCTTTGGATATTCAGGAATATGACAGGTGTAAAACAATTCAGAGGCAGGCACTCTGGATGTTTCAGTAGCTAGCTTCAATGGCACCTGATAAGTCTGTATAAACATTTAGACACTGTCTCAGTCAGAAGATAATTTACTAGGACTAGGTCAATCAGGCCTTTTTTGCAGCACTTCAGTCAGTTACCATGGAAATTTCTAACTGCCATAGAGGCAATCCGAAGGAAGTTCAGGGCTCCTGAAACCTCCTGCTTGTTGTATCTTTTGAATCCACCCAACTACTTGAGGGCAAACTGCATAGCATCTGTATGTTCTGTTGGTCTTAGCAAAAATGTTCGTGTCACTGCTGCTGAAATTCCCTCCAAGTTCCTCTCTATTCAGTGTAGGTGCAGAATCCCCTTTGCTTCTCCCTGTATGTTCTGTGTGGCTTATAACACCCTTCTTTGAAAGGGTTTCTGCCCCTCTCACTCTGGCCATGATTGAGATTGCAGCCTTGAAGTGTTGCATGTATTTGCTACCTCAGATCCCAGCATTGTATACATATAGAGGAGGTTTTTGTATTCCCCATGTACACTGCTTTGCACTTATCAACACTGAAGTCCGTCTGCCACTTCTTTGCTCGCTCATTTAGTTTTGTGAGACATCACTGCAGCTCGCCCCCCACCATCTTGACCATCTGGAATAATTTAGTATCATCTGAGAACTTCCTGATTTGACTATGCACTCCCTGTTCCAGGTCATTTATGAAAATATTGAACAAAACCTGACCCATCACAGATCTCTGAGCAGCTCCATTATTGACCTTCCTCTACCCCCCAAAATTATTATTTTTAACCCTATCTTTTGTGTCTTGTCTTTTAACTAGCTTTCAATCCACAAAAGAACCTATACTCCAAACCCATAACAACTAAATTCTTTAAAGAGCCTTTCTTGAGGAACCTTGTCTAAAGCTTTTTTGAAACTCTAAATACATACTGTCAACTGGAATTCCTTGCCCATGAATTTATTAACACACTCAAATAATTCCAGTAGATTGGTAAAACAGGATTTCCCTTTACAAATACCAGGCTGACTCTTCCCTAATAGATCGTATTTGTTCAAGTGACTACTGATTTTATTTTTATTATAGATTCTACCAATTTGCCAGGGATAGAAGTGTGACTGACTGCTTTGTAGTTCCCAGGATCACCTCTGACACCCATTGAGAGGCAAATATTTTGTTGGCACAAGCCAAAGGCTGTTTGTAAAGATGGGTTATATGTTATTACCAAACATGCTGCAATTTGACATTTGAGTTCCTTCAGAGCTTTTCAGTAAAAACTGTCTAGTCCTGGTTACATACTAGTGTTTAGTAAAGACAAGAGTAAGATTATGATTACTTATACCCAAATATAATACATATATTACATAAAAAATGAAATCAGCAACACTAATACAGAACTACCAATGCAAATATATGATTTGCCTTGCTCTCCACCTTTACGTTGTGTATGTCCTTACTTGTCTAACCTTACCTCTTTTTTAATATAAACTCTTTGTATCCACCTGTGAACATCTGATATATTTTGATAGCCATATAAATAATAAACTAACTTTCTTTTTTCTCACTACAGCATGCAAAATTAAAGGAAGTCTAGTTTTCTTGGTTGACAGTAGCAGCATCCCAATGACGCAATTCAGTGAAATGCAGGATTTCATGAAAGAAGTTGTCAATTATGTCAACAGTTCTGAACATTTACGAGTTGGCCTTGCTCAGTACAGCAGTATATATAAGGAAGAACTCAAGCCGGATGACTCTGAAAACAAAATAGCAGTGCAGAATACAATTGAAAGGATGAAACGGGAGGTAGAAGATGAAATTAAACCGTATTTTGGAGCCGCACTTAAGAAAGTAAAGTATTACCTTGAATTGATAGGACATGAAAGCATACATGAGAATTTCACAAGGTTGCTGATAATCGCTGATGGAAACTCACGTGATGATGTCGCTGGTCCAGCACAAATTTTGAGAAATATAGGAATTAAAATCTATGCTATAGGCGTTGGACAGATAAATCACCCAGCGCTTACCCAAGTAGTTGGCACTTCAGACAAGTGGAAATACAGTGTTACTGATGTTAATCAGCTGAGAAGCCTCAAGAAAAGGTTAGCTGATGACTTCTGTGAAAAGGATAAAGCAAGTAAGTATGAATCAGGGGGAAACATGAATTTCACTTCCAACTTCTTGTCTGTGTTCCACCATTAAAATTAAATATCTTTTAAACTTCTTTTGCTTTCTAGTCTCACTGAGGAATTTTAAACAAGCAAGATTTGAATTTTTATCTCCTATTATTTCTAAGTTGTGTTAGTGAAACATTACTGATTGGGATACTTAGGTGTGGGCTTAGGATCCTAACGCCAAGCTCCTATTTTGAAAATGTTGGTTTGGTCATATATAAAAGTTCACAGTAAGTTCCATAAATGTCCTGAAAGTTTAAGGCAAGGATTTTTGTTGGTGATTGTTTTTATCAGACCATCTGTACGGTTGGCAGTACTAAATAGGCCTGTGCTAAGCAGTTGTATTTGCTTAGGATTTAGATTCAGGGGACAGTGATTCAATTCAGTGATTCGAATCACTGTCTGGAATCGATTCTGCTGAATCTGATTTGTAGATTCAGCTGCTGCCGAATCTCTGAATCACACAGGACCCATTCCCTGTCTGCCCTCCCTGCCCTGTCAATGGCTGCCCTGCCTGCCCCAGGTCCCAGCTCTTTAAATAAAAAGCCAGCACCCACTGTCTGTTGCCAGGTGGGGGGTGATCCTCGCTGTTCCCCACTGTCCCAAGCTGCATGGGGGGGATTCTGCCATGAGCGCCCCCACCCATGGCTGCCCTGCCTGCCCCAGCTCTAGCTCTTTAAAACAAAAAACAAAAATGGACTCACCAGCTGCTGCCAGGCCGGAGTGGGGGGACAATCCCTGCTGCCCCCCGCTGTGCCACACTGCATGGGGGGCCCTCCCATGAGCCCCCAGAAACCCCAAGGCAGCTGCGGGGGG
>NW_005843419.1:70942-107333 GCF_000455745.1 Alligator sinensis | reverse complement strand
GGGGGGGGGTGGCGCAGCCATGGGAGTGGGGCTGGGAGAGTGGGTGCGAATCGGAGGGTGCTCAGGGGGGCTGGGAGAGCAGGCAGGGAATGGGGTCTGGCGGGGGTCCCCCCATGGTCCCTTCCCTCCTCTTCCAGCCACCACTCCTTCGCCCCTTGCTTACTGGCATGGTGTCCGGGTCCAGCTCCCTGCTGCAGCAAGCGAGGACTGCCCAAATCACTGAAGCTGTCCAAATCTTTTCTGAATTGATTTGGAGAGCTTCAAATCAATTTGGACCTTTTAATTGGTCCCCTCATTTGATTTGGATTGAAAGATTTGATTACCGAATCAGGCCAAATCTCCTCCAAATGGAATCAGCACCTGAAGCTTCACACAGCACTAGTAGTAAACTCAAGGCTTACTCAAGGCAGTAAGCTTTAAGGGTCAAGTCTTTATTTTTCAATGTGTTGGAGAGGTGTTTTGTTTGCATATGGCAGTTTTGCAAAATTCAGATAGGACACTCCGGCTGTAGTGCCATTTAAACAAGCACCATTTATTATTTAGTGCAATATAACTTTCAATTAAAAAGCTGCAGTAGCCCATCATTTTAAATTATTTTTATAAGGCTTTGAAGTGTTATGTTTCAAACAATATATTTCAAAATATCATTGTTTTAAATCGCTTTGGCTTAAATTGCTGCAGCCTCTTTGCTAGTACTGACATAGATGTGAAACATAAGTTTCCACCTTGCTTCTAGGTATACGAAGTAGGATATCATTAATTAATTTTTAAAGCATTTTAAACCACAACACGCAATTAAAATATTAATTTTTAATTTTCCTAGGTGTAGCTGAGAGTAGGGAATAACATAAAACTAAACCTTGCTTTTCTATTTAAGTAAATTGCAAAGCTTCCTTTGACTTCAAAACAATAAAGTTTAACTGGCTCCAATTGATTACCAATGTAATCGAGAAAAAGAAAGTAATTTCTTTGTCTGAACCTTGATTTCTGTGCGTCTGTCTTAAGTGCATCTTTTTCTCCCCTCAAAATAGTGCGCAAGTTAATTAGCCTATTTTCTTTTTCACACTTCCCTGCAATAGTTTGTTTTGTGGATATCGTCCTGGGATTTGATATCTCTTCACAACAGCGAGGACATAATTTGTTTCATGGACAATCCCAGCTGAAAGCATATCTTCACGAGATTCTGCGAGCCCTCACATCCCCAAGCAGCGTGAGCTGCAGTAAAGAGACAGGCGCACAGAGCAGTGTGGCGGTTCAAGTGAAGAACACAGACAAGCTGGTGTCCGCAAAATTCCGCATTGATAGTCAAGAAATCCTAAACAGCCTGACAAATGTTGTGGTCAATGGGTCATCCCATCTCGATGTCAGCTTCCTGGAGCTGCTTTGGCAAACATTTGAAAACAAGTCTGATGATCAAAGACGAAGTAAGGTAACGTAGCTCTTTATCCCAAAATAACTTTAAGAAAAAGACCAACCTGTTTCTGACCTGTTTTTTTCAAACTCTCTGTTCTTCCTTAGGTGATGCTTGTTTTTTCAGATGGCTTGGATGATGAGGTGGAAGTACTTGAGCAAAAATCAGAAGAACTCAGAAAAAAAGGTACTTTATAGAATGAAAATATTGAAACTATTAAAATTATTTTTAAAAATCAATAAGTGCATTACTCATCTCAAAAGCTGAAAAATCAGGTCCTGTTTCATCATGTCTATATGTCCCCTTTTTAGTAGTTGCATTGCAACTGACGTACTAGATCACATGCTGCTAGAGAGAGTCCCACCATAATCTGATTATTAATTCCTGTTTGTCAACATTTGCTTTGCAATAAAGTTTTTAAAAATATGAGTATAGATATGATGACCCATATTCATCCCCAAGTGACACAGTGTCAAATAACAAACGTAAAAGCATGAAAGTGTTCAGTACTTGCAACTGGGGTATATTTTCCAAAAGGCTGTGGTCCCACTTATAGCTATAATTGAGGGCCAGGCTTTCAAAACTGCTCGCATGCACCCAGTATGATGAGCTGTTTTAAAACTGGCAAATTGCTTTGGCATATAAATAAGTCAGGCTCTTTCAACTATCTGGACCTATGCATGGGGTTATGCTGCTTTGGAAACTTCTGGCCATTGTATCCAGATATGCAATAGATACATTTTGTAGTAGATAAATAAAGAAGTACTTCTCCAGTTCAGGATAAATGCTTGACTGCTTTGCTTTATTTCCCTCCCCTTATACTTTTAAGTCTATTTTAAGTCTATCACCAGAGCTACTTCTTGTCTTACAATGTAGGTGTAATTTATTGTTTCTGTTTTCCATTTCTGTTTTCCTATATCATCACAATTTGTTTGTATTGCTGATTCCTTAGGACTGACCTGGTAACAACAAAATGTGGCAAGTAAGTTGGCTGAAATTTTAGAGATGTGATCCAAAGGCTACTGAGATTGATAGGATTTTTTTCCTTTAATTTTAGTGGGTTTCAGATTAAGCCCTAAGTGATTTAAGCGAAACCTACAAGAAGCTAGATTATCCCATCATATGTGGAAGCACACTGAGCAACATGCCTGGGCACAGCTGCCAGTACACAAAATGAAAGTGACTGTCCTGACTACTGACGGGCAGCCAGAACAACACCAGGATGTGGTACTAGTAATGTCTCTAAACCCAGCCAGCATCCATTTACACATTACACGTTCAGACATGCATTGCAAATAACATTCCAAAGTACAATACAACTTTTCAGCACCTCTTTCGTTGCGCATTTCAGCACTGCCAAAGACAACGCAATCTAAACTCAACAGTCTTCTTAATTACATTTATGGCCCAGTTCCTCATGGATCAGTCTGGCTCCTTTGTTTTCATTGTATTTCTTTGGTGCATTTAAATAAGATAAAGATCTAGCCCAACATGTCTTTCTCATTTCAGTAAAAAGACTTTATTTTTCAGAAAATTTTTTTTCAGGGAGATTAAGAATGTGTCCTGTGAATAATTGTGCTGAGCATTAGGGGTGTGCAAAATGGGCCATATTCAATTCAGATTCAGCCCGAATCAGGGACAGTGATTCAATTAGTTAATTCAAATCACTGTCCCAGATTCAATTTGGCTGAATCCACAGATTTGATGCCGATTCAGAGAATCAGCGATTCGGACATAGACACAGCTTTAAATGTTTTTTCTACATACCTCAAGGTACCTGGTACAACTCGTGAATGCTGCAATGCTGGAGCATCCCACAGGAACATGGTGGGGCCCCCTACATGCTCGGCAGCAAAACTGGAAGTGGACTGGAAGTACTTCCGATCCACTTCCGGGTACAACACAGAGCGCACAGGAGGGGGCCATGCCTCCCCAGCTCAGCATTTGGACATGGGGGGAACCTGGGTGCCCCCTCAAACCCAGGAGGGACCAGTTGCCGAGCTTGGGGGGCATGGCCCTCTGCTCCCCTGCAGACCCTGAAGTAGACCAGAAGTGCTTCTTGTCCATTTCTGGGTCTGCTGCGGAGTGCGCGGGGGACCCCACCATGCTCCTGTGGGACGCTCCATCTGCCCCAGCATTGCAGCATTCATGGGCCACCTGGTACCTTGAAGTATGTAAAAAAAACCCAAAAAACATTTAAAGCTGTGTCTGTGTCCAAATATCCAAATCTTTCCAAATCCCTCCAAATCTATTTGGAGGGTTCTGACTTGATTCGGAGAGATTAAAGGGTTTCCTTATTCATTTCGGATTTGGAGATTCGGCCACAGAATCAGGCCGAATCTCTGCCGAATCAAATGAGGGACCCAAGATTTGCACAGCACTACTGACCATCACAGCAGTGACACTGTCTTTGAAGGTCATGCTTTATTCAAAGAATTTGTTACTAGACTGCTACTGATTATTGATTGACATTGGGCATGTCTACACATGCATTTAGGTGTGCCTAAATTTAATGCACATTAGCTTAATGCTCAGTAAGGTGATTTAGCTCGAGTCTACTCATGCACACATTAAAATGCATTAACGCCATGCACACGGACTGACATGGGACTAAAGTTAGTCCCAAGTCAGTCCATATATAGCATTAATGCACCTTAGCACGCCTACATGTGCATTAATGCATTTTTGCTATTCACACCTATATTTGATACCTGCTTTTGCAGGTATCAAATATAGGTGCGAATAACCTAAAATCACTATTTTTAAGGCACATTAAGAGCATGTATGTGTAGACATGTGCCCTTAATGCACCTTATATCAGGCCAAAGCACCTTAAATTGGTGCATGTAAATGTGCCCACTATCAGCCATTTATTTTCCATACATTAATTATGGACTGATTACAGTAAAGTGCAAAAATGAGAAATAAATTGTATGCTGTAATCTATGACCTTTATTTTATACCCTTATAATAAGATTAAATTATGTCCTGTGGTTCCTATCAACAGAATAAAGGTTTTTTCTTGGATAAATGTAGGACTTTCTTACATTGGTAATCAATGTTCTTAAACAGGATTGGATGCACTGATAACCATTGCTCTGGAAGGAGTCTCCAACATTCACGAGCTTCAATTCATTGAATTTGGAAAAGGATTTGAATATAGGACTCAGTTAAATATTGGCATGAGTAATATTATGAACCTGCTGTCCAAGTATGTGGTAAGTCATTCACAGAATCACAGAAGCATCAGTGTGTCTAGTTAGATCTCAGATTAAGGCCTTTACAAATTTACAGAAGTTTAGGGCTGGAAAGGACCTTGGGTGATCATCAGGTCCAGCCCCCCTTCTCTGGGCAGGAAAACTGCTGGGGTCAGATAACCCAAGGTATGTATCCAGTCTCCTTTTTAAGATCTCCAAGGTAGGTGCCTGTACCACCCCTGCTGGGAACCTATTCCAGAGTCTGGTCACACAAGCTATGAAGAAGTTTTTCCTTATATCCAGTCTGAAACCTTCTTCTAGGCGTTTATGACTGTTGCTCCTGGTTTTCTCCTGGGGCACTTTAGTAAGTAATTGTTTGGCTAGCCTTTGATGCTCACCTCTGATATATTTGTAAGCTGCCACCAAATCCCCCTGAAATCTACACTTTTCTAGGCTGAACATTCCCATAACTGTCAGCCTTTCATCATATTGCTTGTTCTTCAGGCCTCTAATCATATGAGTGGCTCTTCTCTGGGCTCTCTCAAGCTTTTCCACATCCTTCTTGAAGTGCAGAGCCCAGAACTGGATGCACTACTCCAGCTGCAGCCTCACCAATGCCGAGTAGTGTGGGAAAATAACTTCCTTAGTTTTGCTTGAGATGCACCGGTTGATGCATGCCAGCGTATTGTTTGTTCTGCTAACTGTAGCATCACACTGGTGGCTCATATTCATTTTATGGTTAATTATAACCCCCAGGTCCCTTTTGGATGTGGTGCTATCTAGTGTAGCACCTCTGAGCCTCTAAGTTTGTTGCAGATTTTTCCTCCCCAGATGGAGCACTTTACACTTCTCAGTGTTGAACAGCATCTGGTTCTGGTCCGCACATCTAACTAATCTATCTAGCTCCGCCTGGATCGTCAGCCTATCTTGATGCGTACTCACACTACCCCACAGCTTAGTGTCACCGGCAAACTTTGCTAGTGTGCTTTTCACCCCCATATCCAAATTATTGATAAAGATGTTGAAAAACACTGATCCAAGTACCGAAACCTGGGGGACTCCACTGGCTACCTTTTGCCAAGTTGACCCATTATAAAGGCCTTATTCATTTCCCTCAAGGACTGAATAAAGCTATTCTGCTAAGATTAGCAGAATAGTCTCAGAGGGCAAGTTTTTCTGGTAGGTTTGCCCTGCTTTGCAGAATCTGACTGGTTCTCATTAATGAAGCATCCCTCAGCTGAAATACCCCATCATCTGCATAAATGTAGATGGCATTGGAGCTCTCCCACTTCGTGGGTCTCAGTGCAGGAAGGAATAGCTCAAGAAAGTGTGTTCAGAAGATTAACAATTCTTTCTGATTAGAATGGTCCCTGGGAGTAATGAGCAAATGGTGTAAAGTACAGCAGTCCGGACACAGCTCTAATTTAGACCTGGGCCAGGCTACCTACCAGGTAGGGCTGGAACCAGGTAGCTACAAAGAATCTAGCATATTTAGCAGAAGGTCCCATTATAGTCCTTTTGAATTGCATACGAAGCTCTTAGTGGAGTTGGTAGCAGGTAGAAGGATGTTCCTGACAACTAAAGTATCTCACACAGTTGTTTTTCTGTTTTTCAAGAATGCTGTTGCTGAAAGGAAATGCTGCTGTGTCTTCTGTAAGTGCAGTGGAAACAGGGGTCCTGCTGGACAGCCAGGAAGTAAAAGAGAGAAGGTAAGAATGTTTGTGTGATACTTCATAGGAACTGCAAGGAACCAACCACATCTAGAAACATTCAAGCATAGGTTGATCTTGTATTGCCTTTGCTTACATTTATTTCACTTGGCGGAATACCAAAAAATAATAGTGCATCTCTTGTAATCCTTAGTGGCTGTTGTTCTGTGAGATCTTTTACTATCAGGAGATAAAAATAGGTTTCCCTGATATGATGCTGCTGTTTTGCAATTTAGCACATAGAATTGATGATAAAGGTTGCATTATTTTTCTGTTCTGATCCCATCTTATTACTATCACTAATTGTATTTTGGTAGCCCCTGGAGGACCCAGCCAAGATTAGGTAAGAATGTTGCTAGATATTATGCAACCCCATAAAAGAAAGCCCGCTCTGAAGAGTTTAAAATGTAGGGAAAAATGTAGGAAAAAGGGATCTTAACCCCGCATTACATATAGGGAATTGAAGCATAGAGAAATCAAAACGTAACATTTAAAGTGGTAAATGATTTTGGGTGACTCGGTTGCTGGGTGTCCAACCAGACGAACCTCACAGGCCCAGGGTCCCAAAAGCACTGACTTCCCGTGCCCTTCGAACGTCTAGGTTTTTTTAGATAACTCAAGGTGGGCAGCCTGTAAGTTTTGAAAGGTTGAATCCAAAATGACTTGCCTGGAGTCCTACTAGGAAGTCTGTGGCAGAGCTAGATATTGAGCTTACTGAGTCCTACCCCAGTTTCTCACCCTTCATATCTATCCTCCCCGTGTATATAGCAGTACTTTTCACTTATGCTAACTGCTTTACATCTTAGAAGATACTGTTAGTAATTTTAGAGGAAATAAATATTTAAGGAATCACATTATTCACCCACACTCCCACAGACCGGTTCTGTGGAATTATACTTACAAGGTAAGTCACGCTAGAGGTAAAGGAAGGCAAGTAAAACATTTTCACCAACCTACCAAGAAGGGGTGAGACTAGCTCTGAGTTGGAAGGTCTGCAGTTTTTCTCTTGGGGGTATCATTGGCAACAGATATATATGCAAAATCTGTCGGAATCTGAATAAAGGATAAACTCAGTAAAGCTCTTGATATTTGCATGTACTTTTTTCAGTGCATCAGGGAGCTATTTATGAAAAATGAACAAAATTAGACCTGTGGGTTGGTTTATTTGTATTAATAAGAGTTTACTTGGCTTCTAAAGCATTCAGAAAGTCAGAGACAAACACAAGTATTCAAACGTTAGATATATCTCATGTCGCTCTGAAGGAGCCATGATCCCTTAAGTAATGAGTAATGTTATTATAGCGAGTATGATCAGATAAAGTTCAATATCAAACTAAATAGAAAGTAATATCACAGATCTGTAACAGTTCTAGACAGTAGTGAAGATCAAAGATAAATATTTTTCTCCTGTTGCTTTATCAATACTTTAGATAAAATTGTTGTGTATTTTATTTATACATTTTATTCATACAAATATTTACACAAATATTTCAAAATTTAACACTTTATAGTAATGTCTAATCCTCTAGAATTTCAATTAATTGATTCCCTTTTAGAATTTCTGAAAGAAGCTGTGCCCTTTGGGAAATAATTTTACACAAATTCTTGATAAATACATGTCCAACTATGTGAAAAGTAAGAGAATATGTTTTTGATGAATATTAAATACACAAAAGAAATCAAGATAATCCAATCCTGACAGGTATCCATTTAACCTGCTGTCTGTTCCCTGAATCCATTTCTTCAACATTTGTGAATAATGCTTGTGAATATACAGCCAACAAATGAAAGTTTATTTGTAACCTGTGAACTGAAACTGCCCATTGCCAACTTTTACCCATGCCTAGATAAAGGACTCCATCTGGACAGTCCTTAATAGTTAATATTATTTTTTTCTGCTTGAAAATATTTATCTTTTCCTTTGCTGTCTTAATTTCAGGGACTACCAGGCCCAAAAGGCAGTCCTGGACACTCAGGAGAAGAAGGAGATCCGGTAAGTCATTGCACTTGGCTGTATAGCATTGGGAAAAAATATTTTAAAATTAAACATCCACACTAATTTTTTTGTGGGGGGGAGGTGGCGGCTGGGATCAACATGAAAAGAGCATCTCATAACCTGCTGCATCTAGTTTCACATATCTTTGTACCTGCTCATCATATAAGTAAAGACAAAAGAGTATGTAGGCAAGTGCTGCCACGTGAATTATAGGCATAAACAAATGTTACCTTTGTGCCCCCATAAACATTGTTATGCCCCTTGTTCTGCCATGAATGCCCAACATCTGTGGTCATGACATAGGTGATATCAAATTGTTACACTGTTTGGTGGCACATGTCTGTTTGATTTAAGGTGAGAGAGCATTGGCAGCCCTGAATGGGCCATGCTCTCCAGTAGCTCTGGGCAAGCACTCTCAGGGGTTCAGAGGCTCCATGCTGTGCACCCCAGGAATTCCCATTCCTGGGGCATGTGGGATGGGGTCCCTGGACCCCTGGGAGCTCTGAAGCCATTTGAGATACTCCAGGAATATATTTCTGCAAATGACAAAACACCAGGTTTCCCTGGGGACAGCGTTTCCCAATGTTTGCAGAAATGTGCACCCTGGACATCTCTGGGTGCTTCTTTGCTAGTCGGGAAACCCGGAATTCCCCTGTTTGTAGAGATACATGCCCAGACTCGAGGCACACTTCTGCAAGTGGGAAAACCCACTTGCAGGCACTTCTCTGCTAGTGGGGAGACCCAGAGTTCCCCCATTTGCAGATGGTTGCCCCACGTATTGTCCTGCAGGATCAGACCCCAGGCACTCCCAGAGTGATAGGGGCCTGACCCTGTGGGATAGTGGATGATGTCTGTTTTGCCCAATGAAGCAGATTAGCTGTGCTGGGACACATCCCAGCACAGCTGATTTACTTCATTGGGCAGTGTCTGTTTATACCCTATGTGCCTATTTTGTACCAGTGCTTCCAGGACGAAATCTGCAAACTGGTGCAGATGCACATTTAAATCATAGCCCAGTTAGGTAGGAGGTTATCTAACCATATAAAAAACCTCTTCAATAATGTGAAGAGCAAGCGTTCACTATAGGTTGCAGTTATTTAATCTCTTTTGCTTGTGGGCTTCCAAGATTAAAAGCACACAGCCTGAGACAGACACTAGGAAACACTTTAAAACTGATAGATGTAAATCCATTAATAAATAATTGGATTTACATACCTTATATATCTTGTAATACAATTCATCTTTGGATGAATATGATTAATCTTTGAATTACCTATGTTTAGTGTTTTTTTTAATGTCCTTCACTTAGTTCGACTTACCTTGCAGTGAGTCAGACCTGCTAAAAACGAAAAGGTAGTTTCAGTGTCAATTTTCTTCTGTTTCAAAGCATGGAAAATAACAGGCAAAGAAGAAATAGAATCCACCCTCTCCAATCATAAGAAATTAAGCCTGAGGGTTCAGAAATTGGAATCCATGCAAATTATTCAATGCTTCAATTCTCATATTAATGAATATACATTATCTTGCTGAATGAAAAATTGGGTAGCAATGCATATAGTTATGGTTGTCTAGCAGTTTTTACTGGGAGAGCTTTATTTCTGTTGTTTTAACTTTGCCAAATTTCACCTGTTTGGGCTGAAATGGCCCTTAGTGGGACAATTTAGCCTGAGGCTAAATTTTATTTGGAAAGTTTCAGCTGCCCAATCCTGTTGTTACCAGGTATGTTAAGTAAACATTTTAAAAAGTTTTACTTCTATTTAATAGCTAAACCCTAGTGCTTCTATCTTTTGGTGGATGGGCTTGAAACTAATTCTTTGGGATCAAGTATGTGACTTTTGCCATCCTTTTGAAAATGTGCTCAAATCTTAGCAAATTCTAAGCTTTTGAAAAAAATTCAGATCAATTATTTTCAGCAGAGAAGAGGTGCTTTAGAAGATGGTTTGCATCTGCATTGAACATGCTCTACCCCCAATGTCATGTATATCCTAGTCCTTACAAATGTCATATTTCATATAGTAAGTAGGATTGACTGAGATGTGCTGTCATTCCACTCTCCCTAGGGTCCAAGAGGACCGACTGGACCAAGAGGAGAAATAGGCACTCAGGGCTGTCAAGGCGTAAAAGGCGTTAAGGTAGGTCTTTACTGAAAACTCACAGCATAACGTTCTTTGTATTTAGTTTTAGTTACCTTATTTAAACTAATACTTCTTATTTTAAATCTTTTTCAGGGGAGCCAAGGAATAGGTGGTCAAAAGGTACAGTACTGATATGCTTATTTCCTTAACTCTGGTTGTTTCAGGTGTTTGGAAGTATAAATAAGAGATGCTAGTGCAACAAAGAGATGGAGAAAACACAGAGTCTCTTTCACCATATTTAAGCATCCTTAAGATTAAAGATCTTTATTATTATGTGATTCTACTTGAAGGCTGACTTTTGCAGTCTTTCTCTATTGGGTCATTATTGTTTGGGTTTGATAGAAAAAACCCCCCTGTCTTAATTGACCAGGACCAATGTTACAAATGATCTATTTGTGTTTAACATGTATCAGGATGCACATTTGTTTTTGGCAGTAAGATTGTAAAAATGTACATGGAAATACCAAAATATGAACATATTATTTCAAATATAATATGAAATGCCCCTTACCACATGTACAAATACTCGGGGTTTGTTTGTGCAGAGCAATTTTTTTTAAAATATATTTTAAAATTTTTAATGCATTATATTTTAATATATTTTTTAAGACTTTTAATATACATAATGTATTTTTAAGTGTGACAGTCAAGAAAAAAGAATATATAGAGACTCAGAAAGAAAATAGAGGTCACAGTTGAGATTTCCATATGACAGAGACAGAAATAAAATATACTACGATGACAAAAAGAATTGGTAATGTTCTGATTCTCAGATTGTATTTGTCATACTACAGTGTTTATTGGCAATAGTTACTCTTGTTGTCTCTTCCCTTCAGTGGTTTGAGTGTGACTTCATCTATGAAAGTCTATCTGGATGGTAAAGATAACCAATAGACTGGAGCTTTACAAGAAAATAAAAATGCAGATGCCCTGCCAGTTTAAAACCCTGTCTTGCTTCCAGTGACATTCTTGAAGGTTTTACCAGGGACTGGTGGGTAGAGTATTGCAATGTTAATTCTTTTTTATCCTGTCTTGAGGACAGCTGCTATGATGCCCATCCTGCTGTACATTTAAGGAATTAGATTTAAAGCATTTGTTCACATATTCTCAAACCTGTGTTTACTTTTTACATCTGTAGTCAGCTACAGGTGTGCACATGGATCCATCTCTGCTGTGCTGGGAACACTTTTCTTTAGGGGCTCATCTTTCATGTCACTTTTCCTGCCTCAGGGAGAAGAAGGGGACGGTGGAGTTGATGGAATTGATGGAGAACAGGTAAATAGCTTTTCTTCTCATTTCCTGTTGACAGCAATAAATGTTTTAAAGTGAGAGAAAAAAATTACCTGTTTTTTTTTCCATTCCTTAAAGGGATCGTATGGGTTTCCAGGGAAGAAGGGAGAAAGGGGTGATGATGGTTACCAGGTAAGGTTTTATACTACCTTATTTGAGTTTGAAATAAAGGATAATGAGATGAACATCTCATGAGGCTGTCTGAGGAGCAAAATTTCAGCTAAATACCTGGAGAGGGGGAAATGACTTGTTACCACAGATTACTGACTGGTACTGACTGCAACTCAACCAGGCTGGATCCATTACTATCAAGAGTAAAAGTAATAATGTAGTCAACTTCCCACTTCCCACTTCCTATGGTATGGAATGAGAGTTTAATAGAGTTTAATAGAGCTGTGTAATTTCCAAATCAACTGATACACCCCATCCCACCTCTAATATCCTCTCTGGGATGGGGGACCTCAAATTAAATCTTCTTCTTGTCACATTTAGCCAAATAGGGTTTTTTTGTTGTTGTTTGTTGTGGGGTAGGGGGGTTTACCAGTGGCACCTCAGGCTGATGAGTAAACTAAGATTCACTGAAGGATTCGTACACTTTGGTTGGGAAGCAGTTAACATGCACAATGCACACATCTAAAAGTAATTTCTAGTAACCACTTACCAAAGCCTATTGTTACAACCTTCTATAAGCACTTCTATTAGTTGTATTTTCTTACTGAACCCTATATGTATGCACGATGCTATACGAAACATCATAATGTTTTACTGACTGAAATTCCCCTTGCATGAACTCAACCAACATAAAGGTTTTTGCTGACAAGCAAAGCACACACATCATTTAAAATGTAAACAGCCTGCATAACACAAGATCCTAATCATAAAAGCAAAATAACAGGTAACAAATTCCAGATTCTGGAATGTGCTCATTAGGAGGCAGATTCTGCCACCCTTATCTTAATTACCTTCTATTGCTGGTGACTTCCCTGGAAAAAATTGTAAACTGCTACAATTGTAAAGTGTGAGTAAGGGCAGCAAGATCTGGTCCATAATGTACAGACAGAGGACAGGACCAGACTTCATTGGCTTTAAAAATTAATATTATACTTAGATTTTTTTTATATTGTGTCAAAAGAAAATTCAGGAAAGTAACTGCTGTTTTATTTTTTAAATGGAAATACATTACATATTTAGGGGAATTCTGAACCCAATCCTTGGCCTGGGTCCATATTTGCAAAAATCCTATATCTTTATAAAGGACTGAGAAAAAGATCCTGGATTAAGACAGCTTGTTGGTAACTTGTGGGGTCACTTATGGTTACTCTCGTTTTATCATCATCATCAATTGCAGTCACAAAAATTATTGTTCAGATTCTAACTTTTATGATTTCAGGGTAGTTCAGGGCCAAAAGGACCTCCTGGTGAGCGTGGCAAGAAGGGTTTTCGAGGAGATCCCGTAAGTTTGTCCAAGTTGGAGTTCTAAACATGGCAATAGTCATTGGTCAGATAAAGCACTGCTAGGTGTAACTTATGAATACAATGGTCACAAATAGACTATGGGAAAGGAAGAAGAATATAACTGATAGTTTGTATTTCCTGTTCATTCTTATGTTAGATTTGCTGTCTGGATTGTATAATTTCTGCTGGAAAAAACAAGTACTTCCTGCATAATATTAATCAATTATTTGTTGTTTGTAGTCCATGGTAGTATCCATATTTTGCTAAGCATTTTTCTGGAACGTTTGTCAGGGTGGGCTCTGCTTCAAGTATCTGACCATCTAAGGACATAGGCAAAACAGCAGATGAAAGTTAGAGGGATGGAAAGGAAACAATACAACATAGTATAATCATTCCTGTCCAGTAAATTGACTGTAGGCAGAACAGTGAAAGAAGGGGATAAGATGTATGAGCAAAGAAGAGGCCTTGCAGATGGTCTATTAGAAGTGGCACCAAGCATGCGGGTCACACACAAAAAGGCACAGAGATGATTAGAAAAGCAGCTGAAAATTCATAGAATCATAGAAAATGGGGGGGTTGGAAGTAGGCCTGTGTGAAGTGGCTAGTATTCACTTTGGATTCAGATTCAGCTGATTCAGGGGACAGTGATTCGATTCAGTGATTCAAAACACTGTCGCAAATCAATTCAGCCAAATTTGATTTGGAGATTCGGCTGCTGCTGTATCGGCTGAATCTCTGAATTACATAGGCCCGTCTCCCACCCGCTCTCCCAGCCCTGACAATGGCTGCCCTGCCTGGCCCAGCTCCTGGTGCTTTGAAAAAAAAAAGCCTGCACCCACCAGCTGCTGCCAGGTGGGAGGTGGGGGGCAATCCCCGCTGCCCCTCACTGCCCCACATCATGTGAGGGGATCTCCCACGAGTCCCCTGACCCCCCCCCGCTCTCCCAGCCCCCCCATGGGTGCCCCGCTCACCACAGCCCCAGTCCTTTAAGAAAAAAAAAACCCCAAAACCCTTGGACTCACCAATTCCCGCCTGGTGGGGGTGAGGAAAGTCACGTGGTCAGAGTGTGGGTGGGGGTGTGAATGAAGGGGACTGAGCAGCTGCATTTTGCCTGGTTATATAAATGCAAATTAAAGGTCAGACCTCTGAGACACTGAGAGGGAAGCATGGAAAGGTAAGAGGCAGAGCTGTATTTTACCTCCCATTGAATCAAAGGAATTAGTACCACATGTGAAATTTCTTAATGCTTTATATTTTTCATATTTTTAAGTATGCTTTTGCCTAAAATTTGCCCCATTGTTTTTAGCGTTAGCACCCTGTACTCCTTTCAACCTGTGCTCCCCACATGAAATGTTCATTGATTCTAATGGGAATGCTACAGTTTGGTGACTGACGATAGGATAATGAACTCCTTCATTATGTTCATCTCCCCAGTGCTTTATGAAGTGTCTTCTGTGAAATCTTGCACAGTTGGTGGCTTCATAAAAATTAGAGCTACTAATATTTTACCAGAGAATATTTTGTCTTTGTTTAGGGGACCCCTGGATTGGACAATGATATAAGAGGGCCTAAAGGTTCAAAAGGAGAACAGGGAAGACAGGTAACAAACATGCCTTTTCTTCTAGTAATTTTTTCAGATATTGACATACACTCTAATCTAGCTTTTTTTAGAGTATGAAAAATAGCACCATGGATAACCACGGTTATTACAAATAATATAGAAATTCTTTAGCATCTAATTTTAATACCAAAGAATGTACCAGATAGGTGATTTGATATTTGTGAATTTGCACACAGCTCTTGAAGGTGACTTATGTTTATTTCAAAGAGATGGAAAAACAGCTAAACTTAGCTGTATGACAAACCCTAATTCCTGCTTCATATATGACAGAATTGGCTGATCTGTACATTAACTCAGTGTCTAAAGAAAAGAGAAAATGAGAACTGTGATGGCTGACATAAGTAGCACCTTCTATCCAAGTATATTTTGTGTATAGCCTAACTCTTTATTTTTTTATTACTGCTTTTCTAAATATACTGTTCCAGAAAGGCTTGCACAGTCATGTTGTGTAGATGAAAATTAAAATGGTACGCTTCAGGATTTTACTCTGACAAATGAACAAACGCAGATGTTGTATGACAGAAACATGATGACAAGACTATTTTTCCCTATGGATTTGCATGTCTACTTATGATTTCTTGGCTTGAAAGTTTAAGAACTACAGCTACACTTAAGATATGCAGGCCATAAAATTTTAATTGCTTATTTTACAGGGTGATAGAGGACCAAAAGGGTCAGCTGGCTCTCCGGGCTCTAGAAACTCTTTGGTAAGAACTTAGATAAGCAAGAACATAAATCCACAAAAGGGAAGAGTGATCTCAAGGTCCATGGGTGCCTGTAGACATGCAGGACATTTGCTCTGACACACTGTAATTATAGCACATTGGTTCAGACTTGATTACTTGCTAATTAGCATGCTCCAGCAGCTTCACCATCCCAGGTATTCAGCGTCCCCACACTTCAAAATGGTGGCAGGGGCGGTTTAACTAAAGCTCATCAAACGAGTGACTGCATCGAGCTGCTCAGGAGCTGCTCTAATTCATGCTCCCCCCACTCCTGGAGCACATGTAAAGATACCCAATGTCTCTCCATCAACCTTCACTCACTGCAGAAAGGTAAGAGAAACAGATCTCTGATTATTCCCAACCATCAATAATAGAATCTCAGGCAAACTCTTTTGAATATGATTCTTCAATACAAGTGAGTATCAGAAGAAAAAAAATAAGTTGGTGAAAATATTCCCCCTCCCTCCCCCCATTTCCCAGCCCCATCACTCCCTTCTTCTCTCAAAAATGGAACCTACTACAAAACTCACTAGTTTCTGTCTGCCAACCTTTTTGTGACTTCCTGTCTCTTCATCTCTTTTATCTTTCCAAAGAACAAAAAAATATGCAGCAATAAGCATTCATGTTAAAATGTTCTTTTTTTTGGTGCAGCAGTAATCAATAAGGGCACCTACAGATGTGTAATGAGGCTGTTCTGACACATTTACAGTGCATCAGAGCAGACTCTATTAATCAAGTCTACCGGAGCATGATAATTACTGTGCTCCAGCAGACTCCAGCATCATGTGTATTAGCACCCCTGCCCTGAAAAATGGCAACAAGGGTGCTTTAACTACAGCTTGTTTGACAAGCCCCCACCACCATTTTTCAGCATGGAGATACTGATACACATGATGCTCTGGGTGTTTTAATTAGAGAGGTTTTCAGAGCCACTCTAATTAAAATGCTACCCCCCTGTGCCCCCACTGCTTTCCAGAGGACATGTATAAATGCCCAGAAATACTAATGAGGTTAGAACCTTTTCTACTGTATTGTAAGAAATGCCTTTATGCAGTACTGTTAAAAACAGTTCTTGTAAATACATCCATTGTGCTGCTGTAGACAAGACCTACATGTTTTTATCAGAGCTGAATAGAAGTCTGTGTGCAGAGAACAAAAATGTAAGCAAAGAACCCCCTCCCCCATGTATTTCATACATTTACCTTCATTAATCATTTTTCAGAAGAAAGTTTTATTCTTTCATGTAGTGCTCATAGTACTTAATGCATTAGGTGACCAATATTTATGCTTCAGAGTTCTGATGACACACTCACTTTTAAATCATATAGTCTTAAGTTGGGGAACAAACTTTCTCAATTAATATTTTATTGTGGTGTTGTTGAAGAATAAAGATGCGTTCAGCCATAGATTTTAGCCTTCAGTTGCATGTTAACAGTTTTAAATCACTGTTTTAGAAGTTCATTTGTTGGGAACCTCCATTCTGTGGTTCAGAATTAATAAAAAATAATACTAACATCTTGAGCTAACATTCTTCAGTTCTAATGGGGGCAAAATATCCATTGAAATCAATTTTGATTTATTATCAGCTTCATCCTCTGAGTATTAAATAACAAGTAATATCATAGACACACATGGACATCCATGAAAACTTTTGCATTTGCTTTTACTCCCTCACTTTTCTATCATATATAGTACTTGAGTGCATTTTAAAGTATTGTGGGAGCTTCCAGTTATTTACAAAAAATGCTGAACAGTTGCCAAAAGTTAATCTCCATTTATATGATTCAAATAATAAGAAAAAAAAAGGTCTAAAATTTCTATTTTGTGCCTATTTGATCTTAGGGACCAGCGGGTCAAAAAGGACAACCAGGTATACCGGTATGTTTCATCCCTTTTCATATGTGCAATAGTACAAACATGGGAGATTTTTTGCATTTTAGAAAGGAAGTTCAATGCTTATTTTAGATTTATTATAGCATATGGGATAAAAGCCAAATCTCCATTTGCCTTACTCATGTGCAGGGATCCTGGTTTTCTTGGTTTAAAAATCACAAATTCTCTGATTCAAAATCCACATTTTTTCATGATTAAAATAAAACACCACTATATATATATAGCTATCAGTTGAACACAATGTTTTATTAATATATTTACAATTTTAAAGCAGTCTGTAAGCCTACCAGTGCCTCATTCAGAATAATTAAATATATTATAAATACAGACAGTCCTCGGGCTTACGACACAACTGGTTCCTGAAAACTGCGTCTTAAGTCAAAACATTGCAACTTGGAACTAATTTTCTCGTAAGAAAAAATGTTATAAATGGGGGACTGGTTCCTGAACCAAGCCCCGATACCTTGTTTTCACCGAAAATACCCCAGAATTTTGTACTTGATCAATTATAGATGAGTAATATAGCTACATTAATGTATTTATATTGTAAATAGCAATCATATTGATTTGGAAGGACTTCTTTGAGGTGACTTTGCTGGACTTTTTGAAGGGCTCTTGGTTGGACTTTTTGAAGGTTGTTGGCTGGAGTCTTCTCGGGAGTCTTGGCTGCAGGTTTTTCTGGAGTCTTGTCTGCTTTCTTAAAGAAAGTGTCCAAGAAAGTTTGGACAGATGTTCTCCAGAGAGATGAGCGATGCAGTGAACTTGTTCACTGGCATGGTGTTGCATTGGATCAAGCGTTGTAAAGTCAAAACTGGCGTCATAAATTTGAAACAGGGTGTCAGTTTATGAACGTTGTAAGTGTGAAACGTTGTAACTCGAAATGTTGTAACTACAGGACTGCCTGTACTTATAAATTTTGGTGTTTGATTTGGGGGGTTTTATAATGGAAAATCAAAGCTCTCCCTGCCCCCTTCACTTACCAGGACACAGGTCCAGCTGAGGCTATCTCTCCACTGCTTTGTGGTGCTGAGCAGCCCTAATATGCTGGTTCCCTGCCCATGCCAATGCCCCTCACTCCCCACCCACAGCCTCCCAGCCCTGCCGGTGCCCTTCATTCAACATCTACAGTCCTCAAACCCCCAGCCCTACTGGAGGGGGCCCTCAACCGCCAGGGCTCCCAGCATGGGAGCCCTGGCTGCTGCCTGCAGGAGGCACAGAGCGTGGTTTTCCTTCCCCCACAGGTGGCATGGCCGGAGCGGCGCCCACGTAGGGAAAAGTGCATGCTGCCCACAGTGGGCAGCTCATACCCTCCCCTGTCCTGTAAACTAAACTGGGGGACACATGCCTCCAGGAGTGCGCACAGTGGCAAGGAACCACAACCCCTACTGACCCTGGATGAGCTACCCGTGTCTCCATCCTACTCCCCACCTAGGCCCTGCAGCCAGAAATGGCTGCAGGCTCCAATTCCCATGCACCACACCAGCTGAGCAGCAGCCCCAGCCATACCCAACTCCCTCCCTCACCATGGAGGCTTCATTTCCCTTCTCCCCACCCCCATCTTACCTGTGGGAGCTGCTCCACACATGCACGAGGTGCCCCCTGCCTGACCGCCCTCCTCCCACTCCCTCCAGGCCCTTCCAGGCTGGAACTCTGCCAGCCTGCAAGGGGAAACCCACAATTTCCCTCATCTTTTGCCTTTAAAGCAGAAAATCCAGGTTTTACCAATTTTTTCCATGGCGAATGGAAAATCCAGATCTCTGTTCATGTGACTAGTCTCAGGGTTTTCAATAGTCCACATACAGCAGCATAGTGCAGAAGCTTAAACCACCTTGAGGTTAATGGAAATAAAGTATGGGACTAGATGTTCCACCAAAAAATCTTGCCTCTTGAAAAGGCTTGAATCTGAGCTTGTGCTCTTATACTATAGTCAGAACACTATAGAAACCCGTATTTTGCAAAATATGGTATGAGAGCTTTCACAAGGAAAATATTTAATTTAAGGGACACTTACCAGTCAAATCTGAGTCAAAATGAAATCTCATGCAAGAACCTGATGCAAAACCTAAGAGAAAAAGTACATTTCCATACTCCTTGCCCCTTCCCTCTATTATCTCTACCAGGCATAGGTAGAAAATAGTCTAACTTAAACTTAAAAACCCTTTCTCAAATATGTGCTTTATGTATTATTTTAATTGATTTGTTTATAAATGCTTCCTTAAAATAATAAACTTTTTATTATTATTTGTTTCTAGATTTTTTTTAATAAATCATATTAAAATGCAGATATGATCATTCTGTTGGGACATGCTGATAATGTCTTCACAGGTTATGCTAAGAAATGTAATTTGATCTAACTGGTGACCATTTAGAAGAGCATCACTCAGTGAAAGGAACAAATAGGAGTTGTTAAAGATTTTAAAAAACATAATATTGTTCTACTAATAGATTTATCATGATCAGTTGAGGAACTCTTTACAAGATGCTATCTCTTGATACAGGGTGTGAAAGGAGATCCTGGTTTTGATGGCTCTAACGGAGATCAAGGATTTAGAGGACCCCAGGTAAACAGTAATGCACACCCAGATATTTTTGAGGGGACAAAGGACTAAGTGGAGAATCTTTGTCCAAAGATGCAACTCCGAGGATGTACTCTGTGTGAGCACAAGCACTACAGAGAAAAAGGACTGCAGCACAGTATTAACTACTCTAACCTCCCTGGATTTAATCCTTCAAAACCTACAGATCTCCCTAGTCTGCAGTGAAGATATTCATCTGAAAGAATGGATGTGCCCCTTACTCTTTCTATTCTTCCATTTGAAATACCTACCTTAGTGTGGATGTTGTACAACACAGTGCTGCCTAATCTTTACACTTTTTAGAAGTTCCATGCTATTGAAGTGCTAAGTGGTATTATTTGTAAAGGATGGTCTTTGGCATGTTCACTTGGAACATACATATTTGTGCATTAGCTGAATTTTCTATGGTGTCTGCTTTCTAGGGACCTGGAGGAATTCAAGGTGTGAAAGGAGATCCAGGGAGTCAAGGAAATAAAGGTCCTCAGGTAAAAATATTGCACATAGACCCATTCTGCATATGCTCACTATGTGCATAACTGGTGGGAGAGTTCAGTTTTTAATAACTTGCTTAAATTATTTCTGTCTCTGGACTGCTATGCAGTGTATCATCAGGAAAAAACATAGATGTATTTCATGAAGGGGGGAGGTAAGCAATTTTACAGCTGTCACAAAATTATTTAACATTATAAGGAAAGAAAAGAAATTCACAATGTCAATAACAGTCTATTTATATCATGACCCACCAATTTACTTGAAGATGTGAAGGCACATATAGGCATAGGTATGTCACCATATATACATTGCAGGAATACATCTAAATATTTCTAAGGCTGCAAAGTCAATCCCTCAAGAATTAGAAAATTACAAAATTAAGCTTGTCCCCATGTGCAAATGTCTGATGCTAGTAATCAATTAAATGATAATATATAGTTTTTTTCCTGTGTGAAAATCTGAGAGCTGTAACCATTGTCTTGACAACCACAAAATCAGTGGTTGCATGCAAAAAGCAATGCCATTAAAGTGATGCAAAAGAGCATTTAAGTTGCCTTAAAGTCCAATTTTGTGGTGTGTACAAAGGCTCATAGAATCACAGAATCGAAGGACTGGAAGGGACCTGCAACATCATCAAGTCTGGTCCCCTGCCATGGGCAGGAAGTCATTGGGCTCAGACAAGCTCAACAAAGTGCTTGTCCAACCTCATCTTGAACACCTCCAAGGATGGCAACTGCACCACCTCTGCTGGGAGTGTGTTCCAGATTCTGGTGACCCTGACAGAGAAAACGTCCAGCCAGAATTTACCCTCTATTAGCTCGTGCCCTTTGGTTCTCATCCTCCCTTGAGGTGCCTTCCTGAAGAGTTGTTCCCCTAGCTCTTGATGCTCACATCTGACATACCTGTTGGCAGCTATCAAGTCACCTTTCAGCCTTCTCTTACTCAAACTGAACAGGCCCAGTTCCCAGAGTCTCTCCTCATAGAGCCTATCCTCCATGCCCCTAATCATATGGGTGGCCCTTCTTTGTACCCTCTTGAGCTTATCCACATTTTTCTTGAAGTACAGTGCCCAGAACTAGATACAGTACTTGAGCTGTGGCCTCACCAATACCAAATAGAGAGGGAGGAATACCTCCTTGGATCTATTGGCAACACATCAGCTGATGCACATCCAGGGTTCTATTTGCCCTTCTGAGAACCTCATCACATTATTGGCTCATGTTCATCTTCCAGTCAGTCATGACCCCCATGTCTCATTCAGATGATGTGCCAGCCAGTGGACCACCACCCATTGTGTAGTTATGGTGAAGGTTCTTCCTATCCAAATGAAGAACCTTGCAGTTCTCCCTGTTAAACTTCATCTGATTCTGTTCTGCCCATAAAACTAGTCTGTCAGAGTCATCCTGGATCTCTACCCTATCCTCTGATGTATCCTCTGATGTTCCCCACAGCTTAGTACCATCCGCAAACTTAATAACTGAGCTTTCCACCCCCTTGTCCAAGTCATTATTAAATATGTTAGCAAGCATGGGTCCAAGCACCGATCCCTGGGGGACACCACTGGAGACAGCCCTCCAGGCTGAGGCCATCCCCTGCATTACAACTCTCTAGGATCAGTCTCTAAGCCAGTTGTCCACCCACCTCACTGTAGGATGGTCCAGCCCAGTACTCTCCAGGTTGGTTGAGAGAATCCTGTGGGAAACAGAATCAAAGGCTTTACTGAAGTCTAAGTAAATGATATTAATCTCGCGTCCTTTATCCAGATGGTTAGTTACTTGGTCGTAGAAGGACACGGGGTTTGTCAGGCATGATCTACCCTCAACAAAGCCATGCTGGTTGCTTCTTAATACCCCATCAGTTACCAGCTTGTAATTGATGGCCTCCTTAACAAATGTATTTAACTTTTTCAAATTTTTTTTCCCAGGACCAAAGTCAAACTGACTGGTCTTTAGTTTGCAGGGTCATCCCTCTTCCCTTTCTTAAAGCTAGGCACCACATTGGCCCTCTTCTAGTCATCTGGGACCACTCCCAAGATCCATGACTCTTCAAACAAATTTGTCAGTGGCACTGCTATAAGCTCAGCCAGATCTTTCAGGGCTCTTGGATGCAGTGCATCTAGCCCAGCAGACTTGAAAATGTCCAAGTGTTGTAGGAGATCCCTCACCTGTTTGGGACTGATTTTATGTAGTCTGTTGTCTTCCCCATATACCCTGGGCCTCTGGTCAGGTGAACAGCCCTGTGATCACTGTGGGGCCTTACGTGTTGCACTGCCTCCCGGGTGAGTAGCCCCTCCCCTCAACTCATCTGCCATGACTTTGATGTTATGCTATCAAGAGAGGGGTTCAATGGAGATCTTCCTGAGAGGGCCTCCTGGCAAGCGGCAGTACTCACAATTTTTTTGGTGTGATGTTCCACAGGGTTCCGCCTCCCCTACACCCCGTCCACTAGCCAACCAGAAGGGTGTCTGTACAGTGGCGGCTTCGGCCCTGCGGGCTTGCCCACAGCTGGCTTCGGGTGGGGTCCCACGTCTGCATGGGCTCTGTTGGCTCTTGTCCCTCCAGCCTCGATGCACAGCCTTCCCTCTTGATCTCTTTGATTTTTTTCCCTTTTTCCTTTCAAAAGAAGTATTCTCCTGGGGAGAAGAGGGATGTGGAGCTGCCTTCTTTCCCCCAGCCTCCTACAGGGGACTCGAATGCCTCCCCTGCTCTGCCTCTTACAGGGAGCTTAAATGCTTCTCCTTGTCTGCCTTCCATAGGGAGCTGAAGGGCTTCCCTTGCTCTGCCTCTGGCAGGGGGCTCAAAGGTCTCCCCTGATCTGCCTGTCGGTGCTGCGCCAGCTGTACCACTCCTCTCTCGCGTAGGAGCCTCAGCACCTCTGGCATGCTGGCCACCAGCTCTCTCTCTCTCTGGCTCCCTTTCTGCCCTGGTCCTGGCGGGGCTTTTAAACTTTCCCACGGTGGCCGGTATGGCCGCTGTGATTGGTCCAGCTGTTCTCCGTGTGGGTTTTGGGGCCCACGGGAATTACCCTCTCCCCTTCGGGAGCCTGTGGGGGTGTCTCACCACCACAAGCCCCCATTTGATTTCAGAAATTTATGGTGCCTGTGATGTATTTGAGACAAAATTTTGGACCAGATTCTGCCCTCATTTACACAGGGGTATCATCCATTGGAGTTAGTGATATATTCAAAATCAGCCTGAGGCAAAACACCAATATTGCATTCATATAACTTTAGCCTTCTGGGTCAGTATATCTGTTATACATACACAGATGTATTTGGACTATGGGGATGAGAAATCGATAGTAATTTCATCTAGGCTTTTTTTATTAATAAAGAATAAACTTTAAACCAACAGCATAATCATCTACAGGATGTACCTCTAAACTGAGGCAGCCATGTTAGATAGCTTCATAGACTGAAAAAATATGATACCCATCAAACTACTGAGTAATCTTCAGCACAGACAAAATTGCTGCAGTGCTGGGAGGAAAATAATTGTTTGATCCAGACTTGAAGGAGGGAATCAAAGCATTATTTGAGTTGGATGTACTTGTCAGCTGCCAGATATAGTCAGATGTAGTTCTGTCAGTGCCTGTTGAGCTTATTGTCAGTCAACAGGAAATGCAATAGTGCATAATTTGTTACCAAAAAGAATTAAAGTGATTTATCTGTTTTTCCCACAAAATTCTCACATGGCTTCTTAATACTTGTTTAATTTTAGGGGATCCCAGGAAGTGAAGGTTCAAAAGGGAATCCTGGAAGTCCTGGAGTAAGAGGAAGTAAAGTAGGTCACATACCCTACTCTGATTTTGTTATTGAGATGGTTTTAAAATTAAATCTGTGTATTCCTGCCTGATAATCTTGCTGGTGGATCAGGTCTTTGTTCTCAGTAGCAGTTGCATGAACAATACAAGGAGACAATGTGGCCATAGCAATGGAAATGAGATTTACTGTAAAAACTCTGGGACTTTGGGTTGAAGGTTTTACTGCATTCAGCTGATTTTAATATTGGAGAGATTAATCATGTCCAGTAGGGCTGTGTGAAATTTTGCCAGCTGTTTCATTTCAATGCTGTTTTGACTCATTTCGAGCTTCAAACAGTGAAATTGAAACAAAAGGAAGGGTTTTGGAACAACCTCAAAATGAAACAAGGGCAGCCAAAACATTTTGAAATGTTTCAAGTTTCAAAGCTGAAGCTGGGCTTGCCTGCAGGGAAACAGAAAGTAAGGAGGTAGGGAGGGAAGAGGGAGGAAGGACACAGTGAGGGCACACCTTAACACACATTCTGGAGAAGAAGCTCCTGCAGGAGGAAAGAAAGGCTCTGTCACAGTTTGGCTGCCTGAGATGCTGCTGATGCTACTGTGCTGCTCACTAAGTTATTGTTTTACCTGTTGTCATTTAAAGTGGTGGACTGGATGAGGCTGTAGGGGAGGAGGAGACCTCATTGACACACGCTACCATATCATGTAGAGGCCCCAGCGCCAGTGAGGGCATGCCTTAACACATACACACAACGTCGCACACGTATGAGTTTTACTTGTCATTAGCTTGAGGTGCAGTTTCCAAGAAACCCCTGCACCTATCTCCTCGAAAGCTTGCAGGCTTCATTCTCTCAGAAGAGGCTACCAGCCTTGCTCTTTTCATTCAAATCTGCCCAAAAATGACAAAGTTATAGGCAGTTTATGTTTCCCCGTTATAGCCTATGGGTGAAACATTGAAACAGCACTGAAACAGTTTCGACGAAATAAAACAGAACAGCGCTTTTGAAATTAAATGAAACTCAAAATGAAACACTGTCCCATCAAAACAGCAAAACAGAAATCAAAATGAAATGATGCTGTTTTGCACAGCCCTAATGTCCAGAGGGTTTAAGGTGAATTCCAATTCAGACATCTGGCATCATTTAAAAATTTTCATTAACAGGGTGAAGGCAGGAGAGATTCTATGACAAAGCAAGCTGTTGCCTATGAAAGCTTTATGCCTTTTTGAATGAATTAGTCTCTAAGAAACCACCCTTCCCTGCCTTCTGCCTGATGTCAGACTAACACAGTGCGTTACTTCTTGTTATTTGACAGGGAGAAACTGGTGAACCTGGACCAAAAGGACTTGTAGGACCATATGGTTCCCGGGGGATGCAGGTATGTAATTTATTGTCTCTTTGGGCAGCCCCTCCTTGCATTTCCATTTATAAATCATTTGTAACCTCTGCCCTCATAACATTTGAATTTTGCTACCAGCAGGGACCAACTGTACAGTCAATTAGAATATGAATATGGACAATAATAATTGTGTTAAAGTGCAGTAAAATAAAGATACATGATTTAAATAAAATGGTCTGTTCATAGGGAGAAGATGGTATTGACATACAAGGTAGAGTAGGAAGAAAAGGTGTAAAGGTAAATATGCAAAAGAAACTATGTATGGATACTCTAACTGTTTATTACATTATTTTTTAAATCATGTACAGTAAGAGAAAAGTGGTTTTCTATTAATATCTGAGGTCAGTCTCCCAAACTCTTGCTTTTTACCATAAACCTTTCCATTTTTGTTGCCATCTTTTACTATGTAAATCCTGCAATCTGATCCATACAAGCAGATCACTTTGCACACAGATGGAGTCCCTTTGACTTCACTAACACTTGTATGGTCATGAAGTTCTGTCTGTCTGGGGCATATTGCAATAGAAAAGGAGCATAAGCAATCTGAAGAGCAATAAAACAAATATTGAGTGAGCAGTCTCAGTGTTCAGAGCAATTACAGGTGGCTGGCAGGCTAACCAATGCCAGCTTCTTGTTCAAACCCATTCTTACAGGAGATCAAGACAAATATATCTTTCGAGTATTTTAATAGTAGCTTCTTGCTACTTGACCAATCATATGCTTATGTACTGAACAGCACAGTAAGTCCACCCTTAGTGTATTCTTTTAAAATAATACTTATGTAAGAAAACTAGAAAAAGCAGAAACCCCAAAGCTGGATTCCTCAGCTTTTTTGTTTTTATGGGTAACAACTCCCAGACACACAAGAATTTTTTATTCAAGTCTTTTAATTCTATCAATGCAACTCTGTCCTTCATAGCTCCTCCTATCAGTATTAACCCACTTTACTACCCGATTCAACCCTTCCTCCTCCCCATGGAAATTATCTTCTAAGCACATAATAAAAAATACAATTGTTTGTGTTGACTTTTAACAATGATTGGGCCAGGCTTTTTCTGTATGAATGGCTGTTTCATTCTGTTTAGACTATAAGTTACTTGCTTTAAGGGTGGTCTTTTCTGTATTTTCTACAGTACATGTTGGCACCTCAAAAATAATAAATAGCAGTAATAAAACTTTCTCCAGCACACTCAATGTCATTGTTCATGTCTGGCTCTATCTATAGTTCAGAGAAACCAATGAGAAATAGGGTTAAAAAACTGAACAGGAAGAACAATGTGATATATTTTGTGTCTCTTTATATATGACACACTATATATGTCTATCTATATATTACCAGTATAATAACATTTTAACTTTTCTACTGTAAATAACAGGGACAAAATGGATGCCCTGGAGATACTGGAATGCAGGTATTGTACTTTGCATCAAGATTGCAGCTTCCTAATTCTCCGCTCTGTTATAACGTTTTTGCACACATAACTTGGTTGTAGTTCAGGTTTTACTAATCTAAACCCAGGGTAACAGAATGGAGATTTTAAGAATGGAAATTAGTTTCCTTGGTAGTTTTTTGGTAAAATAGCATGAAACCGTCTTGCCTTTTTATGGGAGGAATATCCAGTCACTGTTCAGGAGTTTATGCTAGAAATTGCCCAAACAGCTTCTCCCTGCTACCTAGCTGTGGTTTAGTATAGGGAAAGCACCACTCTGAATGAGCCCATACTAGTCAACTGCAGTACAGTGGAGGGAGAGAGCCCCCTCCACTAAAGCCCCCATGCCTGACTGTGGCCATGAAGGCAGAGCCCCTTGCAGCTAAACACTGACAAGGCCACAGCTCCAGAGACTTGATCTAAATGCTCCAGCCTAGGCTGTGAATTGCCAACCCCTGGCCTGGACTATTTTAACACTGTTTAAGCCTTTAGACATGTTACTTATTGGAGGTTATCTATGAGTTTATTTGTAAAAATGACTCTAAGTCAGGATCATCCAAATTTGGGAATAGCTATGAATTGCACCTGCTGATTGGGAAGCAGGTGCCCCTATCTCACATCTTTCTGTCACTAGTGCAACAGGTAGCAGACAGCGTTAGCAATGACATAGTCTAGCCATCCAACTATATGCCAAAAATCCAATATTTTGTTTCTTATCCATCCATGTGGACCATCGTATAATGTGTAGAAATCTGTATGCTAAGCATAAATTGACTATTAAAATCATTTATATGAAAACTGCGCTATATGAAAATTTCATATGAAGTATAACATAGATATGTTACATAAGTGTCAGTGAACTCTGCTATATCTATATCAGATCATCTCATCCCCTAGAGCATGCCTAAGGGAAGTTTATGCAACGGGTTGAAAATATAATGTACAGACCATGACTGTTGACAAAACTATGAAAATTGCCTCCTTTGAAGAGTGAAGGATTTTTCATAGAAAAGCTCCCAAATTCTCAAATTTATTAAAACTAAACACAAGAAAGTCTGATGCATTCAACCTTAGCTTCTAGCAGTTCTAGACTTTCACGTGCTGACCATACAATGTGTTGATACAATAGGGTACTTGCAGCTGTAAACTCCCCCCACCCAAAACAGCGCTTTAAACTCAATGCATTCCCGCCCTGAGTCCCAGGCATGCCCAGGAGAGGCAGCAAATTACTTAAAACATTGTGGTTCAGTGTCTATAAAATCAGGCACTTAAGCGGGGCTTTTTTGGCGCTTTTATCTAATAGCTGATTAAATCAGCTTTAGCTGAAAGTGCCAAAAAGCCCCACTGAAGCACCTGATCTTTACAACCACTGCAGAACTGGGTTGAAGTAACGCGTTGCTTCTTCTGGTAAAGCGTGGGGTTTTTTTGTTTGTTTTTTGAAACATCTGTAAGTAGCCATAGATTCTTTGAGGGAAAATATATTAAACAAGGCATGGAAAAAAATATGGGTCATACTAGTTATGTTAATGTTCTGCTGCGGGAGCAGCAGAAACAGCATCTTGTGGACCAAATCAAGAATCCAGTGCCACTCACCCCACACAGCAACAAGCGTCTGAGCTGCAGTAGAGTCTGTCGATCCCAGATGGGCCTCATCAGCAATCATCTTCAGACACACAGATAAGACAATCATGGAAGACAATCATCGCTAACTATGAAGAACTGCCAAAGAAGAATGTAAAACCTCAGGCTTTTCCTTCCATTCTCTTGTTTTTCCTCGCAGAATTTTCTGCCGTTAATATTTTAATTACAGTTAGGATGAATCTATATCTGAGGCTAGCTGCTAGGGACTGGCAGAGCTTGATTCAAGGCAAGGAAAGATTTCTGTCCCTCTGATCCCAGGACTGTTTGGTGCAGGTGACCAGCTTTTCCCTAGTATAAATATTGCAGCCTAAGGGCTTGATCCTTACCAGTTAAATGAATGACAAAATTCCCTTGACTTCAACAATGTAGGATTGTCTGACCATTTGTCAAGGCAACAGGACTGATCTTTTCAGATAGGAACTGCCAGCGCATGATGGACTTGAACCAGGGGCGACACATAGGGGGAGCACGGGAGTGCATGTGCACTCCCTGAGCATGACGGTGCATCCCCTGCGACAGTGTCGGTGGCGCCTGCTGGCAGTCACCACTCGCCACCCTGCCGCCGATGCCACCAACGGCACCTGCAGGCGGTCCGCGATCCCCACTGACCACCACCAACACTGCTGGCAGTGACTGTGGGAGTTCACCAACCCTTGGCTGGTGCTCGCCAGCCCCCCCATCCTGCTGCCACCAACAGCACCAGCAGCATCTGCTGGAGCTCCCTCGTTTACTGCTGCCACCACCGCACTCCTGCTGCTACCATGCCCCCCAGCCACCAGGGGCATGCGCCGTTCATGACTTGAAACATAATCTATTCTACCCCTGATTCTCTGCTATCCTGGGGGAAGAAAATAGTATATCATCAGTTACTCTGGCTTAGCACCACCAGGAAATTTTCATAGTTATATCAGCATTTCTGCTGCCCTAGTAAGGTACCTTTCCACGTAGTTTTGCACTCTCAAGACCCAT
This sequence comes from Alligator sinensis, assembly GCF_000455745.1. Taxonomy (NCBI): domain Eukaryota; kingdom Metazoa; phylum Chordata; order Crocodylia; family Alligatoridae; genus Alligator; species Alligator sinensis. The sequence continues at coordinate 77,636 of NW_005843419.1, read as the reverse complement.
TATGTGTCCCTGAGGAGGTATAAAGTAGCTAGAAGAGGCTGGAGAATCTGGGAGATTTGAATCTAGTAAGCAGTCGTGCAACAAGCTTACGCAGCTGAGCATCAGTGAAGTAAAGCATTCAAACTGTTGCACTTTAGTTTAGAGTTTCTCACAGGTAGATGCCAAAATCAACCTAACCTGAAGAATATTTTCATGCCTCCACCACTGAACAAATAGGGCTTCCATACAAGTACTAGTTAAAAATAATAAAATGTAACAAAATCCTCCTGCTCACTTCTGACTATTCTGCAGTCATTAAACAATACTTGGAATATTTGTTTCGCAATTGAAGTGTAAATATAAATACAGTACTGGGCCAACATCCAGTTATATTAGATGAAAGCTTAGGCTGCAAAATTCAGAATGGGATCTGGAATTTTGTTTCAGGCTTTAGGAGAGAAAAGAACCAGCTATAAATCAAATTTTGGATCCATATTTGGTTTTGAACTGTGAGCTTCCCCCACTCCTTTGAAGCTCAAAGATGTTCTGATCTAGAGTTTTAATTTGGGGTCTAAGGGCAAATCTTTCCCAGCCACTTTTGGTGGAGGGCTGGGTCAGGATAGGGAGGAGGTATGGAAAAGTCTGTACCCAAGTTCTCCTGGGTGTTACTCTGGTAGCAGACCAGAAAGAAAAGCATTTGCAGAGTGCAGGGATAAGAACGTAAATGTTTCCCATTGGCTCAGCTGTGTCTTTATGTCAAAGTTGCACCTTGTTCTCTGTTTTTCTGAAGGTTTTCTCCTGCAGTTGTTACGTGAAAACAGTTCAGCTGTATTGTTTTCATCCTAGTGTAGGTTTCCTGTACAAGTGTGTAGACCTGTGTGGCTGTAAAATTCTCATGTAACCTAACCTATATGTTTTTCTGCCTCTAGAAGTGGGATGTAAAAATGGGGAAATAAGCTGCCATTTAAACTTCTTTCATGAATTGCTTTTTTTGATCATGCTTCAATTTTGCTGTTTCTAATTTTAATTAGGGTGAAATGGGTGATGCAGGAATTCCTGGTGAGCCTGGACCAAAAGGAAATGTGGGAAACATGGCAAGTAACAATGTATATTAAATTATCAATGCTGAATTGTTCTTGGAGCTGATGTGTGGGTTTAGGACAGGGTGGAAAACAATGCTGCTGTTACACCCACCCAGTTGCACCATTGACTCGGCAGCAGCTGTAAGTTGCCGTTTCCCACATGTGTTGCAGATGTCCCAGGCACCTAGTTGTGTTGTTACCCCTCTGAAGTGAGGACATCAAATCAGTTTTCAAATATTTGAAGAGCTGCCTCAAAGAGGAGAGAAAGCAACTGTTCTTCTTTACCACTGGAGGCAAGGCATGAAGGATGGTTTCAAATTGAAGCAGAGCAGATTTAGATTAGATCTCAGGGGGAAAAAAATCTTCTTTGCTATTAAGAACAGTAACAGTGGAGTAGACTGTCCAGGAAAGTTGTGGATTTCTTTCTTTGTGGGGTCACTTCAGGACTTTTGCTGTATCTCCATGAAAAAACAATGAGACTAATGGTCCTAAATCATCTAGGCACTTATGAATATGTTGTTCACAGACATTAACAAAATAGATCCAGGGCTGACAGCTGCAAGCCATTGGTGGTAAAAGTATACATTGGTTTGGAGTGTACATTTGTCACTTCTAGGCCAAGAGAAGCTCTTTCCAAAGCACTCTCAGAAATCGGGGCTATTCCTAGGTCAGTCTGCTGCTGAAGCAGAATAGAATGAGCTTTAAAAGCAGTTTTAAACTGGTTTGCCTGCATTAAGAAACCGTGGACCAGCATATCTGTTTTTACTGCAGCCACTCCCAGCCCAGCCTCTCTGGTGCAGACCTTGTGCAAAGTCTGTCTGAGATCAAGGGGTGCATAGCAAAGGACGCAGGTCTTCAGTTGCAATTTCAATCCAATTATCTCAATACCCATGACAAACGTTAATGAATTTAACTCTCTGGTGTCTCTGAGATAAACAGACATTTTACCAGGGAGAAAGCTGAGTCAAAGGAAATTACATGACTTTCCCATGGTTGTACTGAGAAGGAAGGGAATCCCTGTCACTGTTCAGTAAGCATTGCTAGGATTCAGCCACAAAAAAGTAGTAATGTGATGCCAGAGGCATAGCTGCACTTGAGTGGTGCAGCAATGGTATACAAGGCTGAATCAGGGGATGCACTGCCTGTGGCCAGGCTAGCAAGGCAGAAGCTGTTATTTTTGCTCCTGCCCTGATCACCCCACTTGTAACACCACTGTAGGATGCCACCCTCTACACTTTTCCTCTTTCAAAAAGGTTACACTTGAAATTATATAGGCCTTGGCATTAAACCAGGAATATCTTTGCTGAATTCAGTGGAATTAAATGGACAGTATTAAAAGGATGGCATTAAGAAGTGGTATTAAAGAGAAGGAGAATTGGGCTCAAGACCCGGAGGAAGCTCAAGAAGTTTATACAATTTATTGTGATTGTCACTATGATTATCATTTATACCAATGTTTTCAGGGCACTGCAGGCAATGCTGGGAAAATAGGCGATCCAGGAGACCCAGGACATCGAGGACGTAGGGTATGAACTTATTATATAAAGTGTGTGTGATTTTTATATCTGTATGTATTTACTTTACATGAAAAGCTGCTCTTTTAAATTTAGATAGGAAGTTGCTCAGTGATGATATTAACTTTTGGGAGGTTTTTTGTCCTAGATTTACAATCTGGATGTAATGATCTAAACAATTAATACATCAACATTTATTTGGAATGAGAGCTTAGCTGCTTGATTATGTCATTTTGAAGCGTGAATTCTATATTCTTGCCAGCAGTATGAAAATGCATATTTGTTTATATGAAAATATTGTGTAATACTCTGAGCTACCATGGCAAGGGTCAGATTTTCAGAGAAAAAGGAGGACCCAGAGTTCATGAATACAATTGCGTGTCCATATTAGTGCTCCTGAAAGCATCAATCAGGGCATGCCATGCATCATTTATTATTTAGACACCCAAGTCCGGGTAGCTGATTACACATACAAATGTGATTAACTTTATGTGCAAATTTAAACAATATTGATGTCCCTAAGTGTGCCTCCTCTGAAAAAAGGAACTTTAAGTGCAATATTCAGAATGCCAAACATATTTTTTTTTGTTTTGTTGTTCATTTTTAAAAAAGCAATAAGTAAGAAATATATGTAACTCTTCTGCCAGGCACCAGTTGACAGCACCAAGGGCCAGGCTCAAATTTCAGGGTATCCAGTTGCCTTTGGAATTGTTTCTGTTCAAGCCTGAAGTTCTAATCATGGCTTATGTTGGTAAATTAGTCTATAATGCTTAACTGGAAAGCTAGGATCAAAGTAGCTATGCCAAGATTTCACTCATCTCTGGGTGCATCTATACATCGCCATACATCTACGATGTTGCTACGGTGCCGTGCTTTTAGTACTTCTTCCTTTATGGAAGTACTAAAGCACAGCGCAGTAGCAGCTCATCCTGCTCTGTGCGGGTGGTGCACGCTTAAATTTTCCTGCTACGTTGCCATAACAAGACTATAAGCAGGGAGTGTGCCGCTATGGAGAGGTAGCAGGCGATCACGTGAAGACCCACATGATCACTTCATCACTGTAGCACACTATACAGTGACATCATCGCAGTACAGCAATATGTAGACGCTCCCTCTGAAATTGTGTCTAGACTCCACTCAAACCTGAGTCTTTTTTTCAATCCTGGTCAAATAAAATACCCAGTTAATTTCCCGCTATGATACATTGATGTTTAGGAGCAGTGATGTTAGATCTGAATTTTAAGCATGCTGGGCATATCTCCATGAGATGTTTACTGTGGTGTAAACTAATTCACTTTGCAGTAAATGTCCTGTGTCTACGTGTGTGGCCCTATTAAGCCATAGGAAACTAGTTAACTCCACTGCAAGTGGAGTACTATCCTGCTGTGAGTTTTGTTTTTTTTTTACTCTGCAGCACTGCACAAGTAGATGCTGATGTGGCTGGCTGGGGAACAAGGGTGCTTCAGTGTGGGGGCTGCCTGCCAGCTAGACCCACATTGGAGCACCCTCGTGCCCCAGCCAGCTCCACCACAGCGTGTTGAGCTGGGTTGGGGAAGCTCCAGACTGGCAGGTAGCCCCAGCTGTCAACATGGTGTGGTCCTGGATGCATTTGTAAACGCAGCACCCAAGAGCAATAAACTCCAGCACAATATGTGCCAGAATTTATTGCATCACATTAATATGCATATATAGATGTGCCCACTAAGTACTTCTCCCCGTGTACATTTTTATTTATTCTTCGTTCTTTCTCTCTCAAATTCCCCAAAATAAAATATCCAGACTGAAACAGTAGCAGCTGTAATGATTTTGGAATTCTTAAGGTTATAACAATATGATACACAATCAGAGATAAAATAGTTCAATTGGCTTATCTCGAGCCATTCTTACAGCTTATTGTCATTAACTATGGAGTGAAACTATTTGAAGAGAAGTAGTAATCTGTAACCTTTGATCTTATAGGGGCCAAGAGGACCAAAAGGAGAGTCCTCATTTCCAGTAGGTATCTCTAGCATAGCCTATTTTTAGGAGTTTAGAAATCACTTGGCCAGATGAGCACTTTCATTTTTCCTTTTTCTACCCACAGGAGTGTGGCCTAATTAACTATGTACGCAACCACAGCCGTAAGTACTGCATCTTCCTGTGTAATGTTAACAGCTAAAATGATATGCTGGGGGAAGATAAATAAATTCTTAGTAGGCACTTAGGAATAATCGATGCCTTGTTGAATAACGAGGATGGCTCATGTGTCCTTCAAAGGAATGTGTGTGTCACAATTACTCAGTCTGCAACTGAGTGGCATAAATCAATCCTTTATAACAGTGGTACTCAACCTCTGGCCTGTGGGCCAAATCCAGCCCACAGGGCCATGTCATCTGGCATGCAGGGCTCCCCACAGGTCTGGAAATTTGGTGATGGGGGAACAGTGTCAGTGTTAATTACTGACGCTCTGGAAGCCACTGCAATGATACTGCCACTGGTCCCCTGCCACTACATTTCTGGACCCATGGGCGTGATAAAGTGGTCCTGCATGCTAGGTCACTTTGGTGCGTGGAGCTGGGCTAGCATGTGTTGGGCCACTTCAGCATGCAGGGTCAGATCCAGTGTATGCAGGGTCAGATCCATGGTGCATGTGGCCAGATCCATGGGGTCACTCCATGTCTAGATCCAGTGTGCTAACCCCATGCTAGATATAGCATGTGGACCGACTCCACCTGCATGATCTTGCTTGTGGGGTTAGAAGGTTGAGAACCACTGCTTTATACAGATCGTAGGCCTGCTCATACATCCTTGTTCATGTGAGTAGTCCTAATTTTCAGTGACAATTCAGATGAGTTGGGAATATTTGGGAGCAGAGAATATTAGAGAGCATATTGTAGTGTTTTAGCCCAGTATTTCTAACTATAGGCACTGCCATAGCAAAAACTCAGGAGTTTTGCTGATCTTCTGAGTAACATCTATTATTGCCCCAAACTCTGTGGAAAAACAGGAACTGTCCCAATCTATAGTAGGTACATACAGAGCAAAATAAAGGCCAGATCCTGAACTCTCAGTACATGTAATATACGTAATCCAGTGAGAGATTTTTCCATTCACAAGGATTTCTGGGAAATAATGTGTGGGCAATGTCTATCACTAATTGTTTTATTTTTAAAGGTATTTTAGAAATATATATATTTTAATCTGCTAATATATATTTTTCCTTTTCCTTTCCTTTTCTTTTCCCTTTTTATGTTCAGGTTGTTGGAGTGGTAAGTACCACTTATTTTAATCAAAATAGTAAAACGTATTAATGCTTCTAGTGAAGGTAGTTAGGTTAGGCAGAAGCCTGAGTAGCTAAAACCAATTTTTTTGTTCTGGAGTTTTGCTTTTTGGTAGATCAATTATGGTTTTTCTCTGTCTAACTGAGCACTAAAACTATAGTTCCATAAAGAAAGTATGCTACTTGCTCCCTGCCCATTTTGTCACTGCTTTTCAAACTATCAAACTTTTCTTCCTGCAGTTGCAGAGTTTTGCTTTCCTTTCTCTTTGGCTTTCCTCTGAGTATGTTATACTGATGGAGATTTAAAAATAAAGAGTCACTCTGCTTTGCTTTGCTTTTGCTTTTGAGCACTTCAGCAAGTCCGGATCATCTAAATCCAGATTGACTAATATCGGCAGAGTTCAGTGGCTAAACACAGCCATCAAATAAAACTGCATAAATAAGGGTTGTTTTCCCCCCTTTTTGCCTATTTTATTATCTGATTTTCTAGGTGTAGCTAGAAAATAACCAAGCTGCTATAAGGGACAAATAACCGAGCTGCTATAAGGGACTATTGCTGCAGTCCCCTAAGTTATTTCATTTCCATTTATGACCTGATTTTTGAGAGCTGCTGGACACTTTCAGTTCATTAAATTCAGTGGAACCTACCTTTGATCAGCATCTCTGAAATTCAGGCCACTGTTGTAAATCATTGCATGTCTCTAAATCACTTGCCTTCAGATCACTAGCATTTCCAATCCTTTATTTCATTTGTTTCTGGAGTTGTTAGGCCCCATTTGGCTGACGCCCTAGAATGATGCAATTGCCAAATTGAAGGCATTTTCTTTTTTTCTTTTCTTTTCTTTTCTTTATCTTAATAG
>NW_005843419.1:58829-70932 GCF_000455745.1 Alligator sinensis | reverse complement strand
CTGCATTATTTTCTTTCCTTTATGTCTTCTTGTTGGTGTGTCTTGAAGATGCAAGAGACTGCTCCAGTCCCTGAACCTACGCATTTCTATGTCCACTTGCTCTCTCAGTACTTTGTCCTCTACTCACCTCCCCCTAAATTCTCATTCTATCTGTTTATATCTTAAGTTCTTCTCTGTCCACCTTCTGTTTTACATTCTGTTCCCCAGGCTTTCCAATTCTTTGTTTTTTTGCCTGTGTTCTGATCTTCATCCCATTTTCCTCCCTCCTTTTCCCTTTCAATATAGTTCAGGTCCATGTCATTATCATCTGACCTCACCAGGGCTCTGAAGCACTCTATTCCAAATCAGAATCAGCATTGGAAGTGATACTAATAACATAGGAAAGGGCTCCAGCATCAACAACAGTGTAGAAAGTTTAGAAAGCATGAGCTGGGAGAAAGGTTTGAAAAGCTTTGTTTTTAAGAGCAGGTTAGATGCGTATTTGTCAGGCATGGCCTAGGCATATGTGGCATATCCTGCCTCAGTTCTGGCAATGGATTAGAGGACAACTTGAAGTCCTACCACTTAATGATTCTGTGATTCTCTCAAGTAAACTAGCTTGCGCTCCTACAACTGACTCCCCATTCCAGCCCACTTACCTGATCATCTTCTGGTGCTTTTATCTTCATAGTATTTCTTCCTGTGCTGTAATGTTCTCTGTCTGAGAACCACCTTAGTCTGCTTTACAGCCTCTGCCTGCCAAGTGTTAAAATTACAGTAATCTTCCTATTTCACTGGCTTTCTTTTAAGTCCTGTAGGGTTGAAGTGGTGTTGTAGCCATGATGGTCCAGGAAATGTACAACAGTTTGTGGTATCTGTTATTGGACCTACAGTATAGATGGGAGAGATGTTTAACAAGCTTTTAGGCATGAAGTGCCCTTCTTCAGGTCTGGGAAAGACACAGACACAGACTATAAGCTAAACAACCCTTCCCTTGAAGTCCAGTATCTTCTATCTTTCTTACCACATGCCTCTGCCATTTGAAGTCATTGGAAACACTGAGATGTGTTTTTTTTAATGGAAATTACCAAAATGTATTGGTGCTGTTAAGTAAGAAACAATATAAACATAGTCAACTTGATTGTGCTTGACACCGTTAGGTCCCTGCAGTGGGGGCAGCATTTCCACAGGCAGAGCTCCAGAAATGATTGTCTCAGGATATATTATGGGAAGGGAGAAGCTCCCTGCTCACCTCTGTATTTCACCAGTTTTGTAGGCATATAATTCATGAGGAAGTAAAGCAGAAAAAACAGTTTTGAATTCTCCCTGCCCCTCCCTTGGCTCCTATTCTGAAAGGAGCAGTCTCCCTTTTGAAAGAATGCAGGGACTGCAGTTGTACTTGAGGAAAAGGCCATGTTTCAATCCTGAACTATGGCCCAACACCTGAACTATGGCCCAACACCTTTGTACCACTTTCTGCATGGTGAGTTTGTATCATCATGTTATATCACAGCTCCATGGGAAGTAAAAATAAATAGTAAACACTTGCTTTTTAAAAATTTTTGGATCATGTTCAACAACCATCTGTTTTTTATGTTATAGGGAAACCAGAATGTCCAGTGTATCCAACAGAACTGGTGTTTGCCTTAGACTTATCTGAGGATGTCACCCCTCAGATATTCCAAAGGATGAAAGACATAGTCATATCAATAGTGACTGACACCAGAACGAGAGACAGCAACTGCCCCATTGGAGCTAGAGTTGCCGTGATGCAGTATGGTTCACATACACACTACGTGATCCGATTCTCAGAGTTCTACAACAAGAAACATTTCATTCAAGAAGTAAAAAATCTGTCTCATCAGAGATCCAAGACTGTCCGGCATATTGGCAGTGCTATGAGATTTATTGCCAGGCATGTCTTCAAGAGAACGCTGCAGGCTCCTAATGTAAGAAAAATAGCAGTGTTTTTCAGCAATGGGCCATCTGCAGATGCATCTTCGATTAATACAGCGGTTCTGGAGTATAGAGCATTCGATATCATTCCAGTAGTTATTGCTTTCAATGATGTACCCAATGTCAATCAGGCCTTTAAGGTAAGAAAGCCAATAATGTTTTATTCTTTATGTTTGATAAGTAAAAAGACCTTGAAAGAATATAATATTTTACAGCATTCAAAACCCATGGGGTCATATTCATCTCTGGTATAACTCATGGTCTTCTATAGAGGTATACTATGCACAAATTTGGTCCATTTGTATCGATTACCTGTAACTGTATCTGGGGTCAAATCTTGCAACTCCTGTGTTAATGATTTATATTAAAGCTAGTGATTTAATTCACTGCAATAAAACTACTAGAATAAGGACTGTGCATATGCTGAATAAGAATTTTAGAACATGCCTCTTAATCTAAGTATTTTATCAAAATGCATTCAAGACCATGAGCCTGAATCACTACTGCCTTATAGTTTGTGAGGTCATTCACTAGGCCTGTGCAAGTTGGCAGCGATCTGATCCAGCTTCAGATCCAGCCGCTTTGGATGCCAGGGATCCGATCTGGAGCTCTGGACCGGGTTTATGCTTTGATCTGGCCGAAGCGGCTCTGAAGCTTCGGAGCTGCCTCAGAGATCCAGCCAGAGGGTATAATGGGGAATCAATTAAATATCTATAACTTTGTTGTTTAATGTCTGATTTGGATGAATCATGAGCCTTGCAGGGGTGTTAGCCTCTACTGAGAGCATGAAGCCTGCCAAGTTTCAAGAAGATCAGTGCAGGGGTTTGGGGGAAACTGTATCTCAAATTCTTAAAAGCAAAACTCATGTCACGTCTGTATGTTACACCACAGGGGGGTGAAAACTGCAGGAATGGTGGCCCCTGGTGAAGCCACAAAGCCTGCAAAGTTTCAAGAAGATCAGTGCAGGGGTTTGGGGGGGAACTGCACCTCAAGCTGCTGACAGGCAACACTCATGCCATAGATCACCCTGTGTGCGCTAAGGTGCAGCGAGGTGAAAACTGCACAGGTGGTGGCCCCTGCTCAGGCCACAAAGCCTGCCAAGTTTCAAGAAGAGGGTGCAGGGGTTTGAGGGGAACTGCACCTCAAGCTGCAGACAAGCAAAACTCATGACATGGGTGCGTTAAGGCGCAGCGGGATGAAAGCTCCAGGGATGGTAGCCCCTGCTGTGGCCACAAAGCCTGCCAGCTGTCGAGGAGATTGGGGCAGGGGGGGGGGGGGGCCCTGCACCCCTAGCTGCTGACAGGCAAAACTTGTGCCATGGGTGCTTGTGCAACTGACTGTGTCTGTCTTGGGGCAGCTAATTGTCTGCATTGATTCTTTCCTCTCCTTAGTCTGTGGTTTTGTTAGGTGTTAATTGATGTTAAATAACTGGTTTACATTAGCTAGGTCCTGTGTATTGAGCTGGTCCCTGAGTGAATCATGATTGATTAGTAACTGGTAACACAGTAGCTTAGCAGCCAGGCCTGCAGTAGTGTCTCCCAGCCCCAAGGCAGACAGTTGCACAAGCACCCATGTCACGAGTTTTGCCTGTCAGCAGCTAGGGCTGCAGGCCCCCCCCCTGACACCAATCTCCTTAACAGCTGGCAGGCTTCATGGCTGCAGCAGGGGCCACCATCCCTGCAGCTGTCCCCCTTCCACCCCTTAAAAAACACAGTGTCACCCATGTCACGAGTTTTGCTTGTCCACAGCTTGAGGGGCTTTTCCCCCAACCCCCTGCCCCCATCTTCTTGAAACTTAGCAGGCTTTGTGGCCTCACCAGAGGCCACCACCCCTGCAGTTTTGACCCCCCTGTGTTGTAACACATAGACGTGACATGAGTTTTGCTTTTCAAGAATTTGGGGTGCAGTTCTCCCTGAGCTCCTGCACTGATCTTCTTGAAACTTGGCTTGCTTTGTGGCCTCACCAGGGGCCACAACTTCTGCAGTTTTCACCCCCCTGTGATGTAACACGTACACGTGACATCAGTTTTGCTTTCAAGAATTTGGGGAGCAGTTTCCCCTCAAACTCTGCACCGGTCTTCTTGAAACTTGGCAGGCTTCATGCTCTCAGTAGGGGCTGCAACCCTTGCAAATTTCACCCAACAAAGTTATACATATTTAATTGTTTCCCCATTATACCATATGGCCGGATCTCCGAGGCAGCTCCAAAGCTTTTCTGAAGTGCTTTGGAAGCTCCGAACTGCTTCAGAAAGCCTAACAAAGCCAGTTAGGCTTTGTTCCTAACATCGATCCGGATGTGCTGCTTCAGATGCTGAAGTGTCTGAAGCTTCTTCGGATCCAAAGCTCTGTCCAGAGCCTCGTACAGCCCTATCATTCACCCATGTGTAAAGTGAGTGCATTACCGCAATGGGGAAAGGCAGTAAATGAGTTGCAAAGTAGTGGAGAATAAAGGCCTGAGAGTTTGACAGCTGCACAGCTCTCTACCTGGGCTCTCTTTTTAGCCAGAAATAGTTCATTGTGTAACAGTCATTGAATCAAGAAATGGTAGAAATTAGGTTCAATAGTCTGTAAAGAAAAATCATGATTTGTAATTATGTAGTAGCTTATGCATGTCACTGATGAGATAGATACCTCAAGACAAAGGGATTGCACAGCTGAAGCCGAGGGCAAACCTTGGTTTGAAGAATTTTCATTACTACCGCTGATAATACATGAAATGGAAAGAGCCCAGTTTGACAGTCATGGATGAGGTTGAATTGGTAGAACTTCCACACAGAAGCACCGTATGGCAAACTGGGCAAATTTGGTGTGGAAATCCCTGAATGTGGAGTCCAACATTTTACAAAACCATCTTTTAGCAGAAGAGTTTAACAAGAAAAAGAGGAATTGGAAAAAAAATATATTTTTCCAGAGAGACTAAGCTATGGTTGAATAGTGGCAGGAAATATCAGTTTTGCTTTTTTTCCTCTTTTTTCTGTCTTATACTTGCTCTAACATAGCTTAGTAAACTACTTTTGGATATGGTTCCTGCCCAGCAATCTCTCTTGTTCTTTGGTGAGATTTCCAGGTATTCATGGCCCTAATATTTTATTAGGATAGTGATTCTCAACCAGGGTGCCATGAGATGGTTTCAAGGGTGGCACAGTGTCCTATGCAAATGTTAGCACTGTTAAGAGGACAAACATGATTCTCAAGAGAAACCCAGAGATTTTAATTAGGAATCGGTAGTGTTAAAACCTTCTGACCTGTTGTGGTCTTTCTGAGTTCTTTGCAACAAAAGAATTGCTCTATTATTTAGCATATTCAAAAAAGTGAAAGCTAAGAGCTGGCATTTTCTGAGGGGTTCCTTGATTCTAACAAGGGGTAACCTTGAGTCTAAAATGGTTGCAAACTGCTGTATTAGGATAACACTTTTGGGGGCTAAATGTTACAAGAACATTGTAAGATGTTCTCTGTCATAGGAACACATCAGATTCATTCCCTTGCATGACTGTCTTTATTCAGGGCACTTTAGACTCATTTGTCCTGCTGTGACATGATGAGGAAGGAAGAGATTCAACTTTTATTTGGAAGAGAAAAAAAAAGCCAATGGGAATTGTACAGTTTGTATAGTCTCTAGAGTTATATTGCAGCTAAAGTGATTTTTCAGTAAAACATGCTGGCATCTGCCATAGATTTCCAAAGAAATCATGTAAGGAGAGGAGCTGGGATCCAAAACCACAATGCTATAAAGATACTTTTTAAGGGAAAACAGTTTAATACAGCAGTGTTAAAAAAACCGCACACAAACAGGCAAAACACTGGAGATCTTGACTTTAGAAAAGTTGAAAGAGTTCAAGGCAGGATTTGGCACAAGAAATCTGGAATTAGCAGATGTCTTAAACAATTTGTCTTAACATGCTTCTACATCAGTGTTGGCTAAAACGTAAAATCCTTAAATATATGCAGAAAGCCTTTGGAGAATTTTCAGTATGAGCCTCTTCTTTTTGAGACTCACCCCATGGATTGAAATCTGTTTAAGATGCACAGTGCAAGCTTTCATATACAAGAGGCAAGGCTTTCTTAGGGTGATATCTTTTATTGGACCAACTGTGTTGCTTTCATATGTCCTTTACCTCATCATCCTTTATCTTCCCTCATGAAGTAATTATTTACCTCACTTTTCGTTTCTACTCTGGCAACAAATGTAAACTGTATTGTTGAGTTGTCCAACATTTGAGAAGGATCCCAGGTTCAGAATATCATATGTACATTTTTGGAGCCAAATTCATCCCAGATGTGACTGACACAACATGAAGTTATATCCGGGGATAAGCTGGGTGCCCTCTATATTGCTTGTCATATTTAGCATTCACAGAATGTCCAGCACAAAGATTACAAAATTAAACTAAGAAAGAAATGATATCAGGTTTAGAGAATTTTTCTGCAAAAAATAACCAAAGGCATTGGCTTTTTTCTATTTGTACTGAATTAGTTTTATACTGTTCATTCTGTCCCCAAATAAGATGAGTAGTAACAAAGTTATGGAAACTCAGTTACAATGTGAACCTTTTTGTCAGTTATTAAACCATTCAAAGAGAATTAAAGTGCTAGCAGGCAAAACTTCAAACAACGTTCAACTTTATTACTAGATTTCTTCCAGACTTGATAAGAAAGTTGCACTAATTCATAGACAATTTTAACAAGAAAATATACCCACATGGAATATGTTAAGAGTTTAAATATTTGTGATGATTCTGTTGGCTGTGTGACTTGATTGACCAAAAGTGATTATGAGGTACCTTGCCTTGCAGATTCTTAGGACCCTGCTACATGTTCAAATTAAAGCTGGATAGAAATGAGCTATAAAATTGTTACACATTTTCAAGCATTAATTTTGTAGCTGGTTGTCTCATTTTATAACTGGATGGATATTAGGGCTGTGCAAAGCTTCAGATGATGATTCGATTTGGAGATTCAGCCCAACTCAGTGGCCAAATCTCCGAATCTGAATCGAATCAGGGGACCAATTTCAAGTTCTGAATCGATTCAAAGTTCTCTGAATCTTCAGAAAAGACTTAGAGAGCTTTGATGATTCGGGCAGTCCCCAGTGGCTGCAGCTGGACTCTGTCCTGATAAGTACTAGGGGTGGGGGAGGAGGGAAGGGACCATGGAGGGAGCCCCGCCATGGCTGCCCCAGCTCCCAGCCCTTTAAAGAAAAGCCCCAGTGCTCACCGGGTGCTGCTGGGCAAGGGGGACAATCCCTGCTGCGCCCCGCCCACTGCCTCATGCTGCATGGGGAGCTCTGCACAAGCCCCCAGATGCCCCCTCACTCCCTCAGTCCCCCAAGAGGGGCCCCCACCCAGGGCCAGCTCTGGCCCTTTAAGGAAAAAAAAAACAGAGAAAAGCCCCCAGACTCACCACTCCTGCAGCAGCCTCAGGGTTTCGTGGGGCTCGTGCAGAGCCCCCCACATGGCTCAGGGCAGCAGGGATCGTCCCGCACCGGCAGGAGCGGTGAGTGTGGGACTTTTCTCTGGTTTTGTTTTTCTTAAAGGGCTGGAGCTGGCCTCGGCAGGACACCCGTGGGGGAGCTGGGGGACTGAGTAGGGGGGTCAAGGTGCTCATGCAGAGTCCCCCATGCAGTGGGGGGCAGCAGGGATGACCCCCCCCACCCAGGAGCACCTGGTGAACAGGGGCTTTTTTCCCAAAGAGCCAGGTGCTGGGGCAGGCGGGGCAGCCATTGCTGGGTTGTGGGGGATGGGCGTGGCTGATTGGGAGACTCAGAACTTCGGCGGCAGCCAAATCTCCGAAACAGATTCAACCGAATCGATTCGGAACAGTGATTCAAATCACCAAATCAAATTGCTGTCCCCCGAATTGACCGAGACTGAATCCGAAGCAAATACTAGCTGCTTTGTGCTGGCCTAACGGATGTTAGGCCAGTCTTACAGTACCTTAGGCACAACTCTGTCCTTGTGTCCCTGTGTGCCTTCCACTAAATTCATAGTAGTCTTACTACTTCCATGTAAGCCCACTACACCAATAAATATCCTGTCACTTTTCAGCTCCCTAAACCACATCCAAATTAATCTCAGCCTTTCTGAGTAATGAGATATCATGGGATTTGTTTTCTGTGGAGTTTGTACACCACTCTAGCCATTGACAAGCCTCAGAACTACAGAAAAATCACCTTCTTATCAAATCCAGCCAGTTTTTACAAACACCTGGACCTTCAGCATTATCCTTAGACACAACTAATCGATCTCTAGTTGAATCAGTAGCCTAGGATCAATGCATTGTGCTGTCGGGGAGCAGAGTACAAAGATAAAGTTGTCTGAGGATCTGAACTGGTTTCCACACACAGTTCTCTCTCAACCCCAAGCTTTCATTCACTGTATGAAGTGTCAGATCTGTACTGAATGATTTTGCAGTTGAGTTCGCGATCATCCTTTTGTTTGCAGCATTAAAGGGAAAAATGGGGAAACCACAGTCTATGGTTAAGATTAAGTAAGTATTTAAAAGAAAATCTGCTAACTTTAGGACTTGAATACTAACCCATCACATCATTCAATCATCATCTTGCAAACTTGCGATAGAAATATTTAACTGATCAATAAAATTGTCACACATTTAAACTAGCACTTAGCCAGCTCCCAAATGTTATACGCCATATTTCAGGAGTCTAAATTGCAGTTTTGCTACATGTGTAATTGACAGGGTTTTTAATTGTAATTTGTTATAACAGAACCTTATGAATGGGGGCAAGCTGCTTTTTAAGTTGAAAGGAAAACATCAGAATCTAAAATTTTAGCTTATATACAAAAGCAGCATGCTTTGATTATATGCATGGTTGCTTGCAAGCTTTTTAAAGAGCTTGCTTTCTTTAAGGGAGATTGTTTTAAATGGAAGCTCCCTAAATAATGAGACCAATTCCTTTAAAAGAGTAATGTTCCACAAGAACTAGACTTTGCAGGGTTCATCAAGGGCAAACAGAGCTTCATGTTGCCTGGTTGAGAGTGTTTCCAAGAAGTCTCATGACATTTTTAGAATTTCTCTGAAGAGACACAACATTAGCTATTAAAATAGGTTAGCATTGGGTCCTCAAAACATGTTTATCATATTTATTATGAAAGATTATGTGACAACACCATAATGTACCAACCTGTAGAATAACATGCAGTTATAAAGTTTGGGAGCTGGCTAAGTGCTATTTTAAATCTGCGATGATCTTATTGATTGGTTGAATATTTCTATTTCAAGTCTGAAAGACTGTTTTGCAATTCCATGTAGTATGCAAGATATGTATCATGAATAATCCTTTAAGAAAGGGAGAAACTTTATAATCATTCTTAAACTTATTTTAAGACAAGTTTGCATGTATTTATATTGTTCAATTTTACTGTCTTGACCTTGAAAAATTTCCATGGGTCTGATGAACTTCTAATGTTTTGCTTAAACAGGGGTGCCCTTATTAACAGAGAGTGAGTAAACAACATTATCCCACTACCAGGTACTTATCCCACTACTAGGAGTTTCCAAAGTAAAAGCATAAAGAATGCCAGGCATCCTGTCGTAGGATTCTTAGAAAGCTGGGCAATCGAGCGCACTTTTTTTCTAATCTAATCCGGGAAGCTAGTCCCAGTTCCATCTCTGCCTTGGCCTTCCTAACTACCCCCCTACACCCCCGAGCAACTGCCGAATAGTCCTCCTTGGTGATGACCCCTCCTTTCCATTGGGAGTAAGCCTCCTTTTTAGCAAGGAGACTTTCCCGGATGCTTTTGGTGAGCCATGGAGACTTATTGCCCTAT
This sequence comes from Alligator sinensis, assembly GCF_000455745.1. Classification (NCBI taxonomy): domain Eukaryota; kingdom Metazoa; phylum Chordata; order Crocodylia; family Alligatoridae; genus Alligator; species Alligator sinensis. The sequence continues at coordinate 61,211 of NW_005843419.1, read as the reverse complement.
TAACCACTTAATGATTAACCACTTAATGATGTAATATATGTTATCTGTGGCAGGGACCTTTGCTTCATCAAGCAGAGCGCAATCCTGTAGCTCTTCTGCAGGCAGAACTCCCACTGAGATGGAAAGACCCATTTAAAACTAAGGCCCAGCTACTTTGTAAGGAGCATCTTGTACTTTTGAAGTAGTTATTTTTCATTGTGTTTGAGACATGTTCTTTCTGTTTGGAAGAGAAGAGCACTCAGAGATGGATTCTTGGACACATATCAGACTTAATTCAGCAGAAACCTGATGTGAACTCAATTTCTAAGTAACATAAGCTGGCTAGTTCTAGGATTTGAAATGCTCCAGCTACTAAGGAATGAAAAAAAATCACTGTTGAGATAGATGCCAAAAAAAAATAATTACTGTTGAGATGCCAAGCCAAAGCCCAGCACAGCTGGACTATAAATTCATCACTGAAGTTGTGGTTAGGAAGAATTTGGAAGCTTTTTTCTAATAATAGAAAAATTGCAGGGTTACAGAGGCTTGTCATTGCAGAGGCCATATATATTATTGCTGGTTACGTGCAAATTAGTGATTAAACTTCTGGTTGTTGTCTTGAGTGAATATGCTTCTCTAAGAATGCCTAAAGTGAATACAATTCTATATGTTTTTAAATAGTGCAAGACAGATGCACTTGCCTGCTTTACTACCACCTTCTCTTGTTCTGTCTAGATGGATGACACTGGAAAGTTTCAGGTAATAAATATAGATCCAGAAGGGAACTATATACCATTTTTACAACCATTTCTTCTCTGCACACTGTGTTATGGTAAGATCTGTGTTCAATTTAAAATAACAATGTTAAATGGACTGAGATGTACTAATTATTTGGTGATGCCTAGTAGGGAGGCTAATATTTCTGATTTAGTTAGACTATAAGTTACAAATCTAACCTGCTTCATGCCTGGCTTCAGTTTAATGCAGCTAACTACGTCCCTTTGATCAAGGACAGTGTTAAAAAAAGTGTTAAAGAAAGTACTGAACCAGTTAAAGAAAGTACTGAACTCCTTCCTGTGGTGTTAATTGGCCTATGTGGCCTTTATTTCTTTGTTACATGTTGAATTTCTAAATGAAATGTAGTTAGCAACTACAACAAAACTTTTTCATGATATAAGGACAACTTGCAGTTAGTCTGATCTGTGTTGCCAAGTTTAAAACTTATGAGACAATATACTCAAATGCATTAAAATATTCAAATTCTCAAGATAGTTCATGGTTAAAATGCAGTAGTTACTTATAGGTCAGTGGCCCACTGACTATATTTCATGCAGGATCAGTAGCTGCTCTGCCATTCAGACACCAGGGTCAATGCCCTGTTTGGTAAACAAGGGTCTGCACCTACATGCTCACTAATGTGCAGTAGTTACTGCACATTTAATTTGTGCTTGCTCAATAAACTCTTACAGAGTTGGTTAGTGAAGTTAGTCCGAAGTTGGACGAAAAGCAGAGCAGGATAGCACATTAGAGGCTAATTTATTCAGAGTGGTATGAAGTTTCATACGCAACAACCTACTTCATCAGATGCTATGAAAGGAGTGGTAGACAGAAGGAAAAGGGAGGGGCGGTGGGGAGGGAAGGAAGAGGCATGGAACAGATGCTGCTAAAGAGAGGTAATGACCTGGTTGGAACTTGAGATCCATTTTTGAAAACTGGTGAATATATTTTGCATTCCATGCAGAGATATGCAATATGATCAAGGCTGAGGAAATCTACCTAGTAAAGAGCTCCTAGAGGGTCCTTTGGAACACAAAGTATATGTCTTCACATTCAGTGTTGATAATTGCCACTACAATTCAAATTAATATCTTTCCTCAATAAACTTTGAACAACTTGGGAAATGAGTCTTAGTGCTCTGATACCTACTACAGCTTTTAGACTACTGTGTTTATAAAGAGAGAGAGACTTTCTGTTCAAATATCTTATTCCTTAATAGCCCAACTAATTCTCAGAGCCACTGGAAGTCTTTATGGTCCTAAATTTATATTGAAATATGTATAGTCAAAATTGTCACAAGTCATCTGAAAGTAGCCAATGGGAAGGAATTTTAATGTAGTGAGATTTGATCCTGTAAAAAGCTGAGCACTTCACAAGATCAACCCTTAATTTTCTGATTTAATTCTACATTAAGGTTCATGAATTTAAGATGTTGTTATGGTTGTGATGTGAATTCTTAAAGGTTAGTAGCTCTAATCCACTCATAGATTCATAGATGTTAGGGCCAGAAGGGACCTCAATAGATCATTGAGTCCGACCCCCTGCGTAGGCAGGAAAGAGTGCTGGGTTCAGATGACCCTAGCCAGATGCCTATCTAACCTCCTTGTGAAGCCCCCCAGGGTAGGG
>NW_005843419.1:58299-58592 GCF_000455745.1 Alligator sinensis | reverse complement strand
ACCCCCTGCATAGGCAGGAAAGAGGGCTGGGTCTAGATGACCCCAGCTAGATGCCTATCTAACCTCCTCTTGAAGACCCCCAGGGTAGGGGAGAGCACCACCTCCCTTGGGAGCCCATTCCAGACTTTGGCCACTCTAACTGTGAAGAAGTTCTTCCTAATATCCAGTCTAAATCTGCTCTCTGCTAGCTTATGGCCATTATTTCTTGTAACCCCCAGGGGCACCTTGGTGAGTAAAGCCTCACCAATTCCCTTCTGTGCACCCGTGATGAACTTATAGGCAGCCACAAGGTC
>NW_005843419.1:57380-57660 GCF_000455745.1 Alligator sinensis | reverse complement strand
GCCTTCAGTACCCTCAGATGGAGCTCATCCGGGCCTGCCGACTTAAACGCATCCAGTTCCTCCAAGTGACTCTGCACCATCTCAGAATCTACGCTTGGTAGTCTGGCACCCTGCTGCTGCCTCTCTACAATCCCAGTGAGAGCCTTGTCTTGCCCCTCGCTTAGGAAAACTGAGGCAAAGAACTGAGGAGTTCAGCCTTGCCCCCCCTGTCCATCACCAATTGCTTCTGCCCATTTAGTAGAGGTCCTATTCCACCCTGGGCCTTCCTTTTACTCCCTAT
>NW_005843419.1:50233-57347 GCF_000455745.1 Alligator sinensis | reverse complement strand
GTTATCCTTAACTTGGGATGCCATCCTCAGCTCCATGGTAGCTTTGGCCTGTCTAACTGCCTCCCTACAAGCGCGAGCAGAGGAGGTATATTCCTCTTTAGTAATCTCTCCCCGTTTCCACTTTTTATATGCCTCCCTTTTGGCCCGTAGACAGCTCTGGATTTCTCTGGTCAGCCAAGGAAACCTCTTGGCCCCTTTCCCCCTTTTTTCCCACATTGGGATCGTCTCCCTCTGTGCCCGAAGGATCATTTCCTTAAGGCACAACCACCCTTCCTGGGCTCCCAACTCTTTAAAACTCTTACTCTGCAGTGCGTCCTTGACTAAACGCCTGAGTTCATTGAAATCAGCTTTCCTAAAGTCTAGCACTTTCACCCTACTAGTTACCTTTCCCACTCAACGTCTTATGGTGAATTCTATTATTTGATCACTGTCCCCCAGGTGACCACCGATCTGTAGGTCTCCTATCATGTCATCCCCTGTTGCCAATACATAGAACTGAGAGCTCAGCCATTCTCTTTTTACACTTGCATAAAGAGAAATACATGCTACTTTTCTAGACTCATGGTTGAGGTGATATCTTTTATTAGACCAACTAGATTTTTGCAAAAAAAAACATTTTGCAAAAATCTGGTTGGTCTAATAAAAGATATCACCTCAACCATGAGTCCTGATTGCTTTTGCCATTAGACCAATACAGCTACAACCTGGATAACCTACTACTTTTGTGTTCATTTGCAGACAAGTGTAACCCAGATGCCTCCTGTATGCTTCCTGAACCCTCTCCACCACAGACCTATGTGGATGCTGCTTTCATTTTGGATAGCTCCTGGAAAATGAGCAGTGATGAATTTGAGACAGTGAAAGTCTTCCTCAGCAAAGCACTTGATGCCTTTGACATTTCGTCTTACCCAGTTATTTCTGCTACAGGTGATAGAGTAGCTATGGTGAGCCATGCTACACCAGGTTTCAAACCCAGGACACACAAGAGTCCAGTAAAGATGGAGTTTGATTTAGTCACCCACAGCAGTAAACTCTTAATGCAGAATCATATAAAAAATTATCTTCAACAGCTGAATGGAGAAGCTGCTCTTGGATATACCATTGAGTGGGTAATGGAAAATATTTTCTCAGAGGCTCCAAACCCAAGAGACAACAAATTCATCATTGTCATATCTGCTGGAGAAACAAGTTCATGGGACAAGGAAATGTTAAAGGAAGCATTGATGACAGCCAAGTGCCAAGGATATGCTCTGTTTGTAATTTCTTTGAGGCCATTGTGTAATGACGAAGAACTGGAAGAGCTTGCTAGCATTCCCTTAGAACAGCATTTGGTTCAGCTTGGCAGAATGCACAAGCCCGATCTTGGATACATAGAGAGATTTATGAAAGCATTTGTACGTCTCTTACGAAGTAAGTTATTACTTTATAGTTCTATTCTTGGCTATCTAATTAAATTCCCATATTTATCCATTCTTAGGCTTTTGTACTTTCAACATTGGAGCCATTTGGTTTTTGTGACTGGCTTTATGCATATGCAAATATGTCTAGTAGGATCTATACTAGCATCCCTAATCTTATTTCACATAGATTGCCTGACTAGTTTCAGACAGCAATTACCGCTGGTCACTTCTGGCCTCTGCTAGTATATGAATCAGTGTCTACTGATACTATTTCTGTAGTATTTATTCAATAGACGGCCAAAATGCTGACCTAATAGTAGACCCACAAAGGGGTGTGTTGTGAAGATTGTGTTGTTGTGATGCTAGGATATAAATTAAAAGAAACTACTGATGGGAGGTAGATCCAGTATTCTGGAAGGGTAACAACCTGTGCTGCTTGCAGAGGCTGATTTAGGGGAAGTTACTATACGTGTTTTGGCAGTCATCCTGACATGCTTGCTGTCTTAACATTGACTTACTAATTGATAAAGTTAGGATTTTTTGTATTAACATAGAACAAACGGTATGATTTCTAGACCTCCAGGTAAAAGTGAACCTTTAAGGTACTGAACAGGGAGTGTGATTGAACAACTGCATTGTGCACTATTCTTAGGCATTATGTATATGCACAAAGAAACAAAATATATTTGTACCAAGTCTACCAGTAGGGCTGCTGTCATTCTCAAAGTAATCCAATATGAATTAGATGGAATGTTGTAAAGAATATAATAGTGGTAAAGTTCAAGCATAGGATATGGTTTACAGTATTCATGAAATGCTTGCCTCTGGAACAAGGCCAATGTTAGTAGAAAGTATTTCAAATTCCACTGAGTGGGTGAATTTCATGACTGCATCCTTCTTTCTTGTCAGGTTCAATTAACAGGTATCCACCAGAGGAGCTTAGGACACCTTGTGAGACTACCAGTTTTCCAAGACCATCCCCGTGAGTCCACTAATTTTATTAAGACTTTTTTACATAAATGGGAAAATTGATGCGAAAGTCCAGAGGTTCTCAGTGGTAGGGATTCCTATCAAAAGCCCTGATCCTGCAGTCACTTGTCTATATGCTTCGAGTCCTTCCATTGGGACCTTTGGGTTGGGAAGCAATTTCATTTTCTGCCATCAAAAGTAAGAACCAAACAAAATTGCTTTTTGTTTATTGGAAGATACACCTGCAATTTTTTTAAATGATTTAAAACCAGAGAAAACATCTTACACCACACAAAATTCCCCTTCTGCAAAATTGTTCCTGGTTCCCCAGAGCCTATTCTGACAGAGCTCGAAATGCCTTAGTCTGACAATAATTTATTTGCTTTTGTATGCTGGCTTGGATCCTGGTCCAATCAAGATTCTTAAATTCACGGGTTGATCATTAGTTAAGATGCAGCACAGAAAAGGGGAAAGTCAAAAGAGCATGTTAACTAACAAGGCCAGTTATTTTTTCAGAGTACTGCCCTATGAAAATACTTCCTGTTTTCTAATCACTAGTTCTGTCACCCACGCTGAAGGCTCAGCAGAAGAGTATGTCTCAGATGCATATCTTGCAGCTGTAGGACATTTATTCAGCATGCTACAGGCTGACCTCCATGATGACTTTCTAGATACTGATTTTATCAGCACTGCATATGAGGATTCAGCAACCGGAAACAAAACGGAGCATGCTGATATAACAAATAGCAGTAATGAAGACTGCATATGATTTGAAGTAAGTGGCACAGAGTTGGTCCATGGGCTGGATCCCACCTCCCCCCACCTTGGGCTGAGGGACCAGTGGTGTCTGAGCCACAGTTTTCTGTCCATCTTCCCACACCTCCCCATGGCCCAGAGCCTGACTGCATTGGGCCAGTCAAGTAGGATTTGTTCCCTTCCTGGCTCTTACAAAGAAGGTTAGGCCCCCTAGCACATTCTGCCGCCTCAGGTTGTGGTATAGGGCCAAGATTTGGCTATCATGAAATGTTTTTGTAGAGGTAAATACTACGTTAATACAAAGCCTATAGAAACAAGAATTAAGAATGAATTGTTTTAGTTCTTTTTATGGATATTGTCATGTTTTGCTCTTTATTTTGATTTACAGATGGACGGACTTCAAAATTCAAGTTAGTGACTGAAACTGGACACTGGCCTCAGGCTGAACAAAACAAATTATGAGGCATGATTCTGATATGCAGTATTTTTCCAAAGCAGCAATTCCTCTTTTCTAGGTCTCTTTCAAGGTTGGGCAACAGTGAACAAGATTTCTTCTAGGTGCATCATGGAAGAAATCTTGCCATGATGTTTCACATTCCTTATAACTTTCATTTTTTTAAATTAGGCAAATTTCTTTACTTTAAAAAAAAAAAAATCAAACAAATTCTGGGTCTGATTCTCTCCAGCAGTAAGTGCTCTCAACTCCCATTCACTTCAGTGGGAGGTGGAGGCATTTGGTAACTTTCAAGACCATGACCTTAAAGAACTACCAGCTTTCATTTTGGTGGAGCTGTCTGACAACAGAAGACACTGACTTGGTTACTGGAAAGAGATGTTATACAAAGGGCTCCTGTACACATGCACAGAGCCTGCTCCGATGCACTGAAAATCCAGCACGTTAGAGCAGACTCGATTGATCAAGTCTGCTGGAATATGGAAACTGATGCGTTCTTGCAGCCTCCTGTGTTCCGTGCATCAGCATCCCAGCATATCTTCACGCTGAAAAAATGGTGGCAGGCCACTTTGAAATAAAATATGTTTTATCAGCTTTAGTTCCAAGTGCCCCACTAGCATTTTTAAGCACGGGGATGCTGATACACATGACGCCCAGGCAATTTTTAATTGGCATGCCTTGCTAATTAAAGCACCCAGTGCCATATCCCACAGCATGTGCAATGCCTTAAGCTGTGATTCAGGTTCATTACCATGAAACTATTTTCCTCATACTGCTTTTACAGGCATAAGTTTCACTAACTAAAGATAAGAAAGCAATTTATTTGCTATTATGCTTCTTTAGACAAACAGAAACTAATTATAGGGCTGCTTTTTGACTGGTTTACTTAAGACAAAGGGGACTAAATAAAGTAAGAACACAAGAGTGCATCTCCTTGAAAACAACAATTCTGCCTCAAATTTGGCCTTTAATTCTGCATGCTACTTGGGTATTCAAGAATGGAGGAAAGTCTAAGTTGAACTGGTAAAAATTTTTGAGGGAACAGTTTTCTGTTTGAAAATGGTTCAACTAACCTGAAACAATGCATGGAAATATTGGCAGGGAAATTGGCTTGTTAGCTCAGAAATTTTCAAAAAAATGTATTGTAGATCTTGCAAAAAGTGCTTTTTAAATTGTTTCAATTTAGGGAAGCTTGTATATTTCTGACTTGGACAGAAAAACTTCAGAATTGCAAAATTTCACACAATGGAAGTGCTGGTGCCTACAAAGCTCTACTTGAGGGAGTTTCATTCTATTTGTACTTTAATATGATTTTGATATGAAAATGTCCTAGGATTTAATTTTATATAGTGAAACCTCAAGTTTAACTGGCATGATATCAACAGTAGTATAAAAAGACTATGGTAGTGTTAAAGTGAGGTAGCTGTGAAGATCCAGGAATGATATGAGAAGTAAGGCATTTTGGGGGGTGATATCTTCTATTAGACCAACTGCATGGTTGGAAAAAAACAAGACAAGCTTTTGAATGCAAGATGTTTTCAACAGGATCTAAAGTACTTCTCTCAAGTTTCATACATGTAACAGTATTATGAAAACAGCCAAAATTGCTAAAACCAAAACTGTGTTCCCTATAAGCAGTATTATCTGTGAGGGTAAAAGTAAAAAAATGTCATCTTAGATGAATATGGAAAACAAGCTGAGCCCCAAAAAATCTTTTGTAATATAAAAGTCAATGTCAACAGTACCATACTCACACACTATACTGTATACAGTTCAGATCAGCTTAACGTTTTATGCTTCAGTTTTTGAAGTTTCACTGCTCACCTCTTTTCTGTATAAATCTCTCACCTTCAGTGAAAGCCATTTCAAAGGGGATAGTTTTACAATGCACCTTCTGTTACTTTGTTACTATCATACCGAACTTTTTTAATGCACTTTATACATGTCATTACACTAATTAAAACTACTTACCTGAAACATCAGCTGGTGTTTTGTTTTACAAGATAGCAATAGCTAATGCAATGCATTTATGTCAGTTAAGACATCAAGCCTAGTGATGGTAAGAGGAACATTTCCTGGCCAGCCAGTGCATCCACACAAAAGCCAGTTTGAAACTGTTTGCAGATGGAAAATAAAAACAAGCCATAGAATCTACACACATACCAAGCTTATTACCCCTTCATTTTTCTTGCCTCGGTATTATGGAATTGGAGAAGCCATTATACCATTTTATGTGGTAATGAAATCATAAGCAACACAGAAGAATAGAAAGGCAACGTGTAGAACAGAAAGTCTAAGCAATACAAACTGGTTTTCTGTTTCCCATTATATAGTAAAATCAAACTAATAAGATGACTGCTGGTGAAATGAGTAAAGCAGAATCTTGCATGTAGTGGAACAATATGCCAAACAGGTGTTAAAGGTCCAGTATCCCACAGGGATATAGGGACAATAGATACTGCAGACAAAATAACTGTACAAGAAAGCTCAAATGCAGTTTATTGTGCATGTTTAATCAGAGTGTACATAGATGCTAGTGCAACAGGTTCTTTTTCAGTTCTCAGACTCAATGTAGAAAAAAATCTGACTTCATACTTTTTTTTTCTACATTGGAGTTAGTAGCTTTCATTGTTTAAGAAGCTTCACATTGCAAATTATAAACTATTTCCTTAGAGGTTCCTGAAGAATACTATGGTTACCACTAGACTAAAGACAATTTCTTCATGAACCACTTCTGTTTAGTTCTTCAAGGAGTACTACAGAAACCACGCAGCTTTAATAAAATAAGGGATCTGCAAAAGAGTCTTTAACGAGTCTGGTTAATATTGATATCTGTCTTATGGTCACCTTCATATTCTTCAGACTCCATTCTGTTCCATGCTCTGGAAACAATTCTCAAAAAGTTTTAGTATAATTCTATTTCTTTATTACAAATATTTACAGACTACATATTAGTGCAACTCTTATTTCCACACTTTAACAATGCCATCTCTTGATGCAGTTACTATAAATCCTTGAGTAGTCTGGAAAGTAGCAATATCTGTAATGATGTCATGGTGTCCGACTGGAAGAGACTCTGGACCCCGACGAGGAGTCTCATCTGTAGGTCCTGCCTTCTGCTTGTTTTGAATTTCCTATCCAGAAAAATAGAACCATTAATTTCAGAAAGTTTCATTTATAAAACGTGGAAAATCTCTGTTTTTGAAAGACAGGTTCTCATACTGACACGTTAGAAAGACGCATTTTAAAAGGAAAAAAATACTTTTACAGAAATGCTCAGCCTACAGTTTCTGAATGTAGGTCAGTGCAGATGTCTGTCCCTTCCCCCCCTCATAATCTAGCTTCTTTATCTTGCACTGAAGTCACTGTTTCTGTCCTTTGCGATTTAAAAAATGACACTGGTACTCCGACTACTACAACACCACTGAAGAAATGATTAACAGAAAATATTCACTTGTCACCCTGATGGAGAAATCCTAACAAGTGTCATTGCAGTTAGCTTGTCTTCAGAGTTTTAAACCAACAGCAGGAATTT
>NW_005843419.1:24330-50221 GCF_000455745.1 Alligator sinensis | reverse complement strand
TTTTGTTTGTTTTTATTACAATCTCTACGTAAAACAAGTACTTTTGCTTTAACTGACTCCATAAAGGAAACTTATTTTGATATCTGCTTAAAAAGGAAAAACTTTTTATGAAAAACCTGCACTGATTTACATTTTAAAGAGATGGGTAAAAAAATCTTCCTTGGTATATTCAGGCAGGTCTTATCCAATAAGTCAATACAACTCATTACAAAGTAGTATATAACAATCAGTAGTATTGTTAGTGACAGGGGTTGTTCTGAGGTATAAATTAATGGTCGCAGAATTCTGAGATGAGAATTTTCTATAGTTTTCTGATGTATTTTGTTCTGCTTGTTTTCTAGCCCTCATAAGGGAACATAATTTAGTTAATTTTAACAGCCTTTATTATTGACAGTATTGTTTAAATACTTGCTGTACCCATCTGATATAACCTACGTAATGACCTACATATGGAACACCTTAATAGTGACTAGCAAGCCAGGATGTTTTCAGTTTCAGTAACTTTAATCACATAAATTCAACGAAGGTACTAGGCATCCCCCACCCAAGTATTTGTAAACAGTAGCTACTTTTTCTTTTTTAAATAATCCCTTCATTATTATTATTACCTCTAAATAATAGCTCAGTGATTAAGAGACTGGCATCCTCTATCTATAGAACACTGATAACTGCAATACAAGTTTCCCCACTGACATGTCAGTACACTTGAACTCTGACATGGCAGGACCACCCCTACAGACAAACAAGATATGATTGTGGGTGAAAGAAGGACTGGGGGACAACAGGATACCTGAACCACTTCTGTGCCTTCGATTATCTTCCTATAATAGGATACAGATGGACAATTAGCGCTTCCTGCAACAACATATGATCTCTCAGGATAAGCCAGATCCCAAAACCTACAGAAAAACAAGAAAGACAAATGTGAGGACAAATGCTCAAATCTGCTTATATTTTCATGCTATTTTCCCAATAGTCTTCTTGCTTTCTATGGTACAATTCAGTTAGATCAGACTTTACAGAAACACCAAAGCAAAAGTTCCAGGTTATAAGTACAAAAACCCCCAAAATAAAAACAAAAACAAAAAACCCCCAAAATACTAGTAAAGTTTGTATCTCTCAATACACCAATAACTGAACTACTTCTTCCAACACAGCACATCAAGCACTTCATAAAAAAGGTGGGCAGTAACTCCATTCTAAAGATAAGGAAGTGAAGTTTCCTAATGTAAAAAAAGACAGCAGACAGCACTGTTCTCCACTCACTGTTGCTTTTATATAAGAAGTGGACATAACCAAATACTGATGCCTAGTGTAATGGGACTACATATAATAAAAGCAATAATATTAAGAAGCAAACCCTTGTAGCACAAGATTACATATCTTAATACTCAGGCACATCTTATTCAAAAAGATTGCTCATATTATTTTTACCTTATTTTCATATCTGAACCTGCTGTCAGTAATATGGGATTTCCAGCTGCAGGGCTACAGTATATTCCATGAACACTGTGAGGTGAAGGCTGGTGAGAGAAAAATGAGGACATGTTACTTCCTTCAAAACCACTTGTGTGTTGCCTGACTTAACAGAAGGAAAGCCTTCTGTACAGCTTGCAAAAGACTGTTTTTCACTTTGTGACAAAATACTAATCCACTTTGTTAAATGGTCAAATCTTAAAATGTACAGAGGTAAGTAACTTCTGGTTTTGTGAGCAACAGAAACAACAGACCTAACTCTTCTTAGGCAGGACACAAAACTCGAAGTTTCCAAAGAGGTATTTCCAAGTGAAATTAAATTATCTTTGACAGAATTGGGTGCACAAAATCAAGTTGAAAAGCATGGGGTACAACTAAAACTTTGATAACCCAGTGGTATCAAAGTTGTCGGCTGTGGCTTTTTTTTTTTTTTTTTTTTTTTACTAATTAACCAAATCATGCAATGTTTGTATATTTGGTTATGAAAAGCCATCATTATACAGTAGGTTTTAAAGAACTTGGACAATAAGCTGAATATGAGTTAGCAGTGTGCCCTAATTGCCAAGAAGACTAACGGCATACTGGGCTGCATTGGTAGGCGTGTTGCCAGCAGGTCAAGGGAAGTGATTATTCACCTCTGTTTGGTGCTGGTGAGGCCACATATGGAGTAGTGTCCAGTTTTGGGCACCCCACTACAGAAAGGATGTGGACAAACAGAGTCCAGCAGAAGGCAACAAAAATGTTGAGGGGGCTGGGGGGCATGACTTATGAGGAAAGACTGGGGGAATTGGGCTTATTTAGTCTAAAGAAAAGGAGACTGAGAAGAGACTTAATAGCAGTCTTCAACTACCTGAAGGGAGGTTTGAAAGAAGATGGACCTGGACTGTTCTCAGTGGTAGCAGAGGACAGAACAAGGAGCAACAAGTTGCAGCAAGGGAAATTTAGGTTAGATAGCAGGAAGAGTTTTCTCACTAGGAGGGTAGTAAAACACTGGAACAGGTTACCCAGAGAGGTGGTGGAAGCTCCATCCTTGGAGGTTTTCAAAACCCAGTTAGACAAAGCCTTCGCTGGCATGATCTAGTAGGGGCTGGTCCTGCTTTGAGCAGGGGGGTGGACTAGATGTGACCTCCTGAGGTCCCTTCCAGCCTTAACTTTGTATGATTCTAATCCAACAGTAAAGGGAAACCTACAATTTTTATGAGTAGATAATCATTTAACTAAGTACAGGATATTTGAATTTCCAAATTTATAAAAGGAAAAAAAACCCCACACACAACAGTTGTGGTCAGGGAGGAATTTTTTTTTTCTTTCCTTCCATACATTTCACACCCCTGGAAAACAAAGGCAGCTCTCACAGCTGAACAGCAGTTAAAAAAAAGCCATACAATACAGATTGATTCATAATAAGGTATCTTTTTCCTATTTAAAAAAAAGTATTAAACCTAGTGGTGGGTCTACACTGTAAAAAGGAAAGTGAAAAAGAACAAGGTATTACTATAATCTCAGGAACAGCATTTAGAAGTAATAAAGAAACCATGACACAATACTATAAATGTTGGGAAAATCTGTACACTTTCCACCATATTTCAGGTTGCTGGTTTGTTTTTTTGTGAAAACATGAGTGAAAACCATGTATCATTATCATCTCCTCTACAACAGATGAAGGTGTAAGGGAGGAGATTGGAGGAGAAATAGGGAAACATTTCTGTAATGTCCTAGAGCCTTTAAATAAGCTAAATTGAGTGTTGATAGCAAAACATAACTATACTGGTAAAAATAAGCCCAGGTTGAGAAGTTAATGAAAGAGAGGACAGAAAGTTAAATTAGAGGCAAAAGTGCTGAAGTACCATTTGGTGTCTGAGGACTTCTTAAAGAGAATTATGAAACAATGTAATGGGAAAAGAAAAAGGAACCCAGACCTGTAATTCTGAAAGAGGAGGCGCACTGCTGGCCCACAGAGTAAAGCGCCTATCGCCGGTTTCCATATCCCACATGGAGACTTCATTATTGCCTTGAACAGCTACAGGAAACACATTGCCAACACAATTACAGATACGCCAGATGGCTTGGCTCTTGCACCTCTTCTGCTGAGGTGCAGTATAAATACTTGGCTTGCTTTCCTGCAGGATCATGCTTGTCACGCTTTTTTTAGTTTTGAAAATATTTTGCCATTTTCATTGCTACAGTGGCCAGATTCACTGTGGTTAAAGGGCCCCAAATAACTTTAAGGTAATTTATACTGCTTAAAAAAGAAAGCTCTCCATTTTTTCCAATAATCATTTAAAAGTGTGATTATTTCCAGCCAGGGAACAATCTTGATCCTAGTCTGTGGGTGGCAATTTGGTCTGCATGGATATTGAGGCCAGTTGAGCATTTTTCTTAAGGAACTTAAATAGGAGTCAAAGTTCACTTCAGCCTGCTAAAAGTAGTTCTCCCAAGTCTACAGAAACTCCTATCGGAGGTCATGGTCTTGACCCAACAAAGGTACGTAACACACACATACACTTTAAACATACAAGCAACTCTGCTAACATTAAGGAGATTGCTTTAACAGATCAGAACTCCAGTAACAGTCCAGCAGACAAGTTCTGCAAAAACATCATTTATTTGTGTGTCAGAAGGGGACTGGATTACATTATTCTTAGACTTAGTATCTACAGTCATTAAACTAAGGGGTCAAATTCAGAAATAAGTTGAAGTAAACTCCAAAACCCAAATTTTAAAACTTAATTTACATTGTATGAGAAAACTGAAGTTTTCTTCTTACTATACATACCAACTTTGTCTATTTTGTTAAAGCAGGATATTTTTAGGCATAAAAACCATCCTACTACAGAAATGAACTGTTGTAACCACTATCTAAAATAATGTTGCCAAGTACTACAATGCTGCATTAAGCAAAAATAAAACAGCTGCTCGCAAACAAAGTAGCGCCTTGGGAGATTTTCAAAAGCCACAAATGATTTTAGATCCAGTGAGATTTGAACAGCAAACTTCCCTTTGCCCTTGAAAGTCCCTACGCAATAATATGCTAAACTGAGCATGCACTTTACCTGCAATTACCCATGACTGATAGAGAGGGTGCATAAGCAGACGTCTGATCCGAGCCCTGGAAGGATGGGAATGGCTGGAGATGGGTAATTGAAACCTCATGTCCCAGCATGCCATGGTGCCATTGCTTGTACCTAATGAGAGAAAGAGTTAGTCATAGTTAGAGGGATTTTACCTATATCCTTTTTTCTCTTCCCATGGTAAAGGGACTTGTTTCAAGTAATAATTTGATAGAGTACCTCCTGCAAAGAAGTCCATTCTTGGAAAGCTGTTTTTCCTTTTGTAGCCATTTTAAAACAAGCATTGAGTGCCAGCTTTGTAGTAACTTTATGGGAACTTCATTTAACGAACAGTAAAATTAAGCTTACCAATACATAGCCAGCACTGGTGTACATCCACAGCAAATGAGGTTATGAGACCTAACCTCAAGTCATGTTTCAATGTCCAGGCATTACTAGAAGATCGTAGGTCCCATCCAACTAGGGAACCATTCACACTGGCATAAGCCAGCACAGACTGTGCCCCTGAATTGAAGTGATGCATATCAACCACACACCCATCATCCTTCAGGTCTAAGAATCTGGGACGAAAAAACAAAAGACACCAGACCATTATTCTCCCCTTAGCTGAAAATGGTTTCCTGGCATTCTCACCTTCAGTTGTTTTTGGGATCCCTTATGATCACAGTTTGGACGTGGCTCCAGTGAGAGACGCATGGGCAGAAGCCCACTGCACCCCTGTGAGCCCCAGGAACCCCAACAAGACGCCAGCAGACCACCAACGGTCCCCAGCATAGCCAGGAGGTAAGCGGGGAGTTAGCATAGCTGCAGGACAACTAAGAGGAGCTGAGGAGGGTCACCCCCCTCCCCCATGTGCCATGCGACCAGAGCCTTGCAAACAGAACACACAAACAGGCGTGCTCTTGGCCCAGCGTGCAAGTTTGCTCAGGAGGCGTACAAGACCCTAGGCGGTGAGCCTCAGGGGAACAGTTGGCACAGAAGTAGCCAAACTACTATCTGTACAATGGTGGGTGGGACACATCACAACCCAAAGTTCCCCCCTGCGGCTGGGTCCCTCCCCTCTGGTACTTCCGAGGCCTCCACCCAGACAAAACCCGTGGTTCTGGTCTCCATTCAGACAAAGCCCCTGGTTCTCGGCTGTGGGGGCTACCTGACGACTCCATGGAACATGGTATCAGGAGCATTGCAACCTCCCTTTGTGAGGTTTGCTCCATAGTGGAGTCTTGGGAATGTCAGATAGCGGAGCTCCAGAATGCGATACAGAGGCTGTGAGCCATCAGGGATGACGAACAGGAGACTGACTCCTACTGCCAGGCCCTTCACCCCAAGAAAGAAGAGGGAAGACCTAGGTCGCCTGCCAGGACAAGGCAGGCCAAGAGGCACTCCCATACTGTCCAGCCAGGGGGTCAGACAAAGGTTGTCTCCAGCCCCAAGGCTCGCTGTACCAAGGCCACCACCCCCCTGGATCTCTGCAACAGGTACAAACCCCTTGAAGCACCAGTAGAGCCTGCAGAGCTGCCAGCTCCTGCAAGTGAGGAAGAAATGCGACCAGCTATCATCCCCAAGATGAAATACAGAGTGGTCGTTGTGGGAGACTCCATCTTGAAGGGGACAGAAGGAGCAATCTGTTGCCTCAACCCCTTAGCCTGGGAGGTCTGCTGCCCTCCGGGAGCCCGTATCTGGGATGTGGCCGAGAGGATCCCAAAACTTATCCGGCCCTCTAAAGACTACCCCATGCTCCTCATTCATGTGGGCACAAATTACATGGCTCAGAGCAATCCCAGCCAGGTCATGAATGGCTACAGGGCTCTGGGAGCAAGGCTCAGGTGTTTTTTATCTTGATCCTTCCAGTTACGGGTCATGGGCTGAGGAGGGAGAGATGAACTGAGGCAGTAAACAGAAGACTGCAGCACTGGTGCCATCATGAAGGCTTCAACTTCTGCAGCCACCGTCCGCACTTTGGAGAGAGAGGCAGTAGTCTGTTGGGAATAAAGATGGCCTCCACCTCACTCCACTGGGAAAGAAGCTCTTCTCAGCCAGAATGGCTGACCTGCTTGCCCAGGCTTTAAACTAAGCTCGCCAGGGGATGGGAGGATAGCCACCAGAGCAAGCTCAACAAGCATCAACCACAAAATCAGCAGGTTAGGATGCTCAAGTGAACCCACTCCTATGCTCAGGAACACAGCTTCTCCATGAGTACATACAAGGAAGCCTAGGGTCTCCAATGGCATACTTACTTGCCTGTACACTAATGCAAGGAGTTTGGGGAATAAACAGGAGGAACTGGTCCTTCTGCTAAACAAAAATGACTACAATCTCATAGCGATAACGGAGACCTGGTGGGACTCCTATGACTGGACTATGGGTATAAATGGCTATACCCTGTACAGGAGAGATCATGCTGAAAAAAAGGGGCAGGGGTGTAGCTCTCCATGTAGAGGAAAGCTACACATCCCTACAAGCTGAGATTGGCACCCAAGGAGGACAACTGGAGACCCTTTAGGGAATATGAGGGGAACATGGTGAAGGGGATACAATGGTCGGCGTCTACTACAGACCTCCAAATCAGGAACAAGAGCTTGACCAAGAATTTGCCAGTGCATGGTTGTCATGGGAGACGTCACCTGCCCGGACATCTCATGGGAAGAGCACTCGGCCAAATCCGATCAGTCTCAAATCTTCCTTACATGCGTGGATGAGCTCTACCTGTCTCAAGATGTTTATGGGCTGACAAGAGGTAAGGTGCTGCTGGACCTGGTACTGGCCAAAGGGAATGATCTAATCAGCGACATAAGAAATCGAAGGGAAGCTGGGTGACAGTGAACATGTGCTGATCACTTTCACTATCCACTGCAAAGCTGGCAAGTCAGTCAGCAATGCAGCAGTCCTCAACTTTAGGAAAGCTGACTTTCATAAGCTCAGGAGGTTTGTTCTCGAGGCCCTGAGAGGCCATGATACTAAAAATAGCCCAGTTACGCAGTTGATTTTGACACAAAACCTTGATTTTGTATTTTAGACAAAAGAGTACAATCTAGTAGGGATATTTTTAAGCTGGGCTGCTAGCATGTAGGAGGCCCAGCCTAATATGGAACCTGTATTCTAGGGATCAAAAAGACTGAACCATAAATAATATAAAGCAGCACAAAATAGTTAAGAAAACATACTATCCAATATGAGCAGGTTCAGGCTTGATATCAGGAGACATAACTTTATGGTTAGGGCTGCCAGGCTCTGGAATGGGCTCCCAAGGGAGGTGGTACTCTCCCCTACCTTGGGGGTCTTCAAGAGGAGGTTGGATATCTGGCTGGGGGATTATGATCCCAGCTGGCCTGGGTGGGGGGGGGGGGGGGGGCGGACTTCATGATCTGTTCAGGTCCCTTCCAACCCTAGAAACTAAGAAACTATGAAAAGTTTAGCAAAGGCTCCAATTGGCATTAATCTCTCCACTGTTTAAAGCCATCCCCACACTACCTCCTGCTTGTTTATCCTTTATTACAGAAAAAACTTGAAGGAATATTTACAGGCCCAAAGCCAAGGAGCATGACATACATTGTGAACATGATGTAAGACTTCAAAAATTTTATAAAAAATATTTTGCAGTTACTGAATGCCTCTGGGGACTCCAACTTCCTTTAAAAACATTAATTAAATGAAGTGAGGAAGCAAGTAAATACCAACCTCATTTTACAGAGAAATACTGAAGAACAAGAAAACCGAGTGATTTATTTAAGATCGAAAGGAAGTTAGCAAGACATCTGGATAAATAGCCTATATCAACCTGCTCTAACCTCTGCAATTCAGTGATTAAAACTGAATGCCCTTTCAATCCTTCTTTACTCAAGTGGCATGGCATAACTGATAACAGCACGCTAGTAAAACACAGTACACAAACTCTGCTGTAGATACATACCTGCTCTGTATTGGGTGAATTTTGGGAGATTTAGGAAGCTTCGAAGCTTCAATCCCAAGAAGCTGGATGGCACCATTATCTGATGCAATAGCTAAGTAATGCGAGCCTTGGCAAAAAGTAAGCGTCTTGACATGTCCTCCTATCCGAGAGTATGTCAGAATTGACCTAAATGGTTGGGGTGAGAGAAAGAAAGGAAATTGTTTCCAGCAGTAACACCAGTTACCTAGCAGACTCAAAAAAACCCCAAACCTGCTTCTCTCCCCAACCAAAAACAACTGTTCCTTATGAGAATATGAAGATCCTACAGTTAACTGCTTCAGAATTGGAAAATGTTAACATATGAGTTGCCTGCATAACCTTAACTCTTCTAGTGTACGCATACATATCACGAAAGGTCTCTCAACATCACGCTAGTCAAGTTGCTTGATCACACACTAGTCTATAGATATAATAAGAAATAAAAACCCTTGCAAACTTAGGGTGCCTATACATGACCAGGGAGGCAGCTCCTGCCGCACTGTAAACAGGGCATCGGAGCAGACTCAATTAATAGTCTGCTGGAGCATGGTAATTACCATGCTTCAGCAGCCTTCAGCATCTCATGTATCAGTGTTCCCATGCTTCAAAATGGCAGCGGAGAAGCTTTATCTAAAGCTTGTTCAACGAGCTTTAAATAAAAAAAAGTGCCCCCACCACCATTTTGAAGTGTGGGGACACTGATACATAAGACACTCCAGGAGCTTTAGTTAGAGCCGCTCTCAGACTACGTGTATAAACACCCTTAAATATTAACATTTGAATTATGACAGTAAAATTAAAACTAATGGTCCGGTGCATCTTCACTGAGTTTTGCAGGAGTTATTCTCTCTATAGCTGGCCCCCATGTATCACAAATCCTCTTTTAATGGACAATGCAAACTTTCAATGCATTTACCATCACATTAAATATCATTACTATCATATACATCAGAAGGATTGCAATTCCTTTGCCTATTTAGTAATTCCCCTTGTAGTTTCAACTAGCTAGAAAGAACAAAGATGGCAAGAATATTAACCACAACATTTTACATAGTTGTACACTTAAGTATTCAAACCTAATGGTATCCCTTTAACAGCTCTAATAGGCTCTAGGAGCAATTCCAGGTTTATTCCCAATTTATAACCATTTTTTTCCAAAAACAGAAGCTGCACAATTCTGTCAGTCTTAAAGATACCTAGTTGTAGTGGTTTTTCCCTCCATTTTTTGGCTGTTCCAGATTTTGACTGTGCCATCATTTGAGCATGTGGCAAAAATGGAATGTTCATCTGAAACTCGAATGCGGTTCACTGCCGACTTGTGCTCATGAAGGTGAGCCACCAGCAGCCCTTTGGGACGCCATCCTACAGAAAGAGCAACAGGTTCGTGATTGACTTTCAAATACAAATGAAAAATGGATATTTCTGTCTGATCTTCCTCACCAAGCAATCGTTCGAAATGTGTTTGGGGCATACACAACACCAGAAACATACTAAGTAGGGGTGCACCAATAGAGATTTTTGTGGCCGATACCGATAGACGATTTTTAAGGAAGCATATCGGCTGATACCGATCCAATTTCTGATACCAGCCTTGCAGTATGGAGAGCTGCCTCTAACTGGTAAGTCTGGTGTGGGGGGAGGGGGAAGGGGAAAAGGAAGAGGAAGAAGAAGGGAAGGGGTGTAGTGGGGGCAGACGTGGGACAGAGCTGTGCCCCCAGATCTGCATAGGGCTGCAGTCAAATTCACTGTAGCCCCTTCCCAGCGCCGCAGCCGCCTGACCCAGCACAGCCCCACCCAGCCAGTAAGAGCTTGGCATAGCCCTGGCTCTGGCCCCGGCCCCAGCCCACCCCATGCAGATCTGGGGGCACATGCCCCCTCCCCCCATGCAAGAGGCAGGAGCCACTGGATGAACAGGTGAGTGTGGGACGAACCTCTGGACCAGCAGCTCCCAGCCGAGTGGCGCACAGCAGTGGGAGCTGCCCCCCACTTCCTCCCCGCAGGGGCCTTGATCTGGATTAGCAGTAGCTCTGTCCCACACCCGCCCCACCCTGGCTGGGCAGTGCTTGCCTCTGCCCCATCCCCATTCCTTCCTCCCCACAGGGGCCTTGATCTCCCCCCTCCCCTCACAGACTTGCCAGCTGGAGGCAGTTCTCCGTGCTGCTGGGCCGTGCTCCTCACCACCTGTGCTGCGCCGCAGCTGCACACATGCACGGCCCATTTATCGGTCAAATTAAAATCGGCCTGATATGGCTGATTTCCGATATAGTAAATTTTCTTTATGTAGGTACCGATCCGATATCAGACTGATGTATCGGTGCACCTCTAATACTAAGCAAGCTCTGCATACATCAAAACACAAAATTTAGCCACTAACACCCAGATCTTCAAAAGGTATATTTACACCCGACACCTATTAATATCAATGGGAATTAGGGGTGTCTGGAGGCTGCTCCAACATACTGTAATTACAGCACGTCAGAGCAGACTCGATTAATTGAGTCTGCTGAAGCATGCCAATTAGCATACTGCAGCCAGCCTCCATGTCTCAGTTATTAGTGTCCCTGCTCTTCAAAATGGTGGTAGAAGCGCTTTAACTAAAGCTTGAACAAGCTTTAGTTAAAATGCCCCTGCCACCATTTTGAAGCATGGGGACCTTGATGCACAAGATGCTGCAGGCACTTTAGTTAGAACAGCTTTCAGAGTCATTCCAATTAAAGCAACCCTTCCCTAACCCCCAGAGCATGTGTAAAAACACCCTAGATGTCTAAATACCTGGGAAGAATTGGTCCCAGGTTTACCAGTACTCAAGAGGGTATTTTAGGATAGCCAAAAGCAAGAGACAATATTGGGGGTTTTTTTGTTTGTTTGGTGTTTGTTTGGTTTTTGTACTTATATACATTCAAATATGTTCTCTTACATCAGCAGTCATTGAAACTAGCCTCTGATGATGGTGAATCTAATTTCAGCATAAGAGAAATCCATAGAAAAGACTGAGGCTTTAAGGATATTGTGGGCCAACCTTCCCCTCTCAGGACCCCCTACTCAAGTGCTGGGAGCTGCTCTGAAAACAGATATCTAAACCATGGGCTTTTAAGATGTCAAAACCTAAATTGAAGCCACTCCACTGGCATTTGGAAAACAGCAGTGCAGTGCCATTACTTGACATCATGGGGTAGAGGAAACCAAGCTCTGAAGTTCTGCTAGGCTCAGAGCCTGCTACAGAGTGAAAGCTTCCCAACCACCTTGGGAGGAGCCACTTAGGAAATAAAGTTCAAGTCCATGAACAAA
This sequence comes from Alligator sinensis, assembly GCF_000455745.1. Taxonomy (NCBI): domain Eukaryota; kingdom Metazoa; phylum Chordata; order Crocodylia; family Alligatoridae; genus Alligator; species Alligator sinensis. The sequence goes on along the minus strand of NW_005843419.1, from coordinate 38,458 downwards.
AGGCTTTGCTGCTACTCTGCCACCAACTTCAGAGCTGCTACCAGCACGAAGCTTAGAGAAAGGATAGAGTAGATGTTAACACCACCAGCTTGATGCACGTTAAAGAAATAGGAACAGGTTACATCCTGGCAGCAAGCTGCATTTAATGTATGTCTCCTACTCCTGTTATTAGCCACAGCAGTACCTTCGCACCTCTGGCTTTCAGTCGTGAGAGGCACATTTTGACTGCTGGAAGAGGGTTGGCAGAGTATTCACCAATGCTATCACTGCTCGAACCTGGAAGGAGGGTTTTATCTTTGCTTTATGGCAAGCACCCACTTTATCTGGCAGTACTAATGGTCAGCAGCAGCTCTTGGTGTATGTGTGTGTCACTGTTACTTTCTCCCACCGAACATCTCATTATAAGCCCATCACAAATACTTCTCATAAATCAGGAAGGAACAGCAGGTTCCATTAAAGTCTGTGAAATCTATGAAAGTGAAGGCTTAAGCTCAATCATGGATTTTCAGAGTTACTGCTGGTAGATATTAAAAATATCACAAACTGCAGAGCAAAAACAGGATTAAAACATCTCCTGGGTTCTAAAATGAACCAGATCAAAGTTGCATGACTACAGAAAAGCAGAGAGCCAGAATGTACAGGTAGTCCACAGTTACTTGCTTGGATCTCAATTCTCAAATCTGCACACCAGTGTCCAGTATTCTTCAGAAACCAGATTGAAAATTGCAGCACTGTAACTGGCAGCTCTGCTTTTTTTTGTATATATATTATGGGGTTCTGATCAACCTTAACATCTGATACTGACTGACTGACTCTGGAATGCTTCATGCTGCAGCCTTAATGTTCCATTGACAATGTTTTCTGTATTATTTATATATTCAATAAAACATCCTGGAAACTGTTCTCACTCCATATGAAACCTAGTCAAAGTGCTTAAAATCACTACTTCAAGCTCCAGGGCCAATATAAGTGATGCATTCCTTCTTCTCATAAAGGGCAATGTATCTGGACTCATTTCCTATATGTTTGTTTCAAGGAAATATTCTAGGAATATTAACAACAAATGGAGATTAATAAGGTATGAGATTAGTGTTGGGAGCCAAATATGAATGTTAAATATGAACATTTTCCTGGCACCCTTTAGGGTAGAACAGGTCAGCTGTTTGTTGTCCCAGAGACACATTATGCTTTTCATGGTCACAAGACTCTCTTCAAAAAAGAAATATATGGCTTAGCAGAAAGTACGCCTCATATGAGGAATCACTTTATATATCAGTCAAAATTATCAAGATTTAGTGTTAACTTGTTGGATGACCACCTCCCACATGTTGCTTCGTTTAAATGGGAGCTACAGACGTTTAGGACTGAGCATTACAACACTTCACAATTGGCAGACTGACCTCTATGGAAGTCCCAGCCCAAGTAACATGCCTAAACTCCATAGGCCTATAAAAGGCCTGGGGAAAATTAGGCAAATCCCACTCTGAAACACAACCACCAGTGTAGTGAACAGGGCTCACTACAGATCGGAAAGCTGGGCTAGAGACAATGGGAAGATGTGTGAGGCAGACAAATATAAGATGCTACACTTCAGTCCCTGGCACATGTTACATGTATGCTTTGATTACTGTGTTAATTCAAAAAAAAAAAAGTGACATCTTTGTGGCTGGTTTATATGGTGCCATGTAGCATGTCCCATCATCCAGATGCTGCCAACCAGCTAATTGTCAGCACTGGGACCTAGGCAGCAGGAACTTGGAACCTGGCTGGCCTGCCAGGACCCAGCACCTTAAAGAGTCTTGCTCTGAAGCCCCAAGGCACCAAGTACCAGTAAACCTCAGGGTATGGGGCAGCTCCAGGGCCTAGGACACAGCCATCCCCCATCTGATACTGAGGATCGGCCAGTGAACATCTTGGGTCTGAACCAGAACCAGGGCTTCCCAATGCTGAATCCCCACCCTCAGCTAGGCATGGGGTTGTAGCACAGGGAAGCTTTGGGGTCTGGGACAAAACCTACCCCCTGCCCAACTGGTGGTATCGATCTGGAAGTAGCTCTGGATTCCAACCCTGCTCTATCCCCAAGGATGCTGGGCACATTTGAAGGAGGTGCCCAACACAAGCAGTGGGGATAGGAAAGTTCTTTAAACTGGCTCAAGCAGCAGTGGGAGCTTTCTCCAACCCCTACTGCATATGCTTCTTTTAAAAAGAGCCCAGAGTGAGCAGCTGGAGGTGGGGGAGCTTCTCCTGTCCCCCATTGTATGTGCCAGTTTAAAGAGAACAAGAAACATCCCCAGCTGCACTCACCTGTTTAAAGAGCTGCCCAGCACTATCAGTTGGGGATGAGAAAGCTCTCCCTTTCCCCACTTCTTGTACCAGCACCTCTTTAAATGCTCCAAGACCTTTAAAAGGAGGCATGCAGTTGGGGACCCCAGCTACACACCCACTTTTTTTTACACTTCCTGACACCCATAAAAATAGCACCTAGAGCGTAGAGAGCTCCTGGCTCCCCAGCTGCCACTTCTATGTTCATGGGTGGGGAAGCTTCCCATTCCTTAGCTGCAGGTGTTCCCCAGCACTGGCAGCTGGCACTCGTGAAATTGGAATTAGAGGAATTTTAGGCTCCATTCCCAGGATTGCACGACTTGCCACCAGCGTTCCCTCTACGCTGTGTGGTGTGAGCAGCCATGCAGGTGCACTCATGCTGCACTGCCACATGTGCCTGCGCACACCACACAGCTTAGAGGGAATGCTGCTTGCGGTACACATCTAGCATGGCAGGTTGCACAGTTTGGAGAATGGGGCATAAAATTCCTGCCTCCAATTGTACAACTGCCTCAATGTCTGCCTGAAGCTTTAGGGGAGAATAATGAAAGCACACACACCAAATGGGTAAGAACCAGCAGTCTGGGTGGATCACACACTCAACATGAGGCAGCAATGTGCCACAGTTGCAAAAACAAAACAACCTCCAAAATAAATGCAATTTTGGACCATATCAGCAAGAGTATTAGATGCAAGACCCAGGACGTGATATACTGCAACTCTACTCAGTATTGGTTAGGCCTCATCTAGAGTATCATGTGCTTCTTTTGGGTTCTGTTTTTTCAGGGGATGTGGACAAGTCAAAGGGGGTCTCTGGAGGTAGGCAACAAAAATGATCCTGGGGTTGGAAGGTAAGTTGTAGAGGAGGTGTTCTCTCTAGGGAGAGAACCAGACATATTTAACTTGGAGAAAAGACAATTAAGGCCAGAACATGCTAGAAGTCTTCAAATATGCCAGTCTTCAATGGCTTTAAATTGAAGCAAAGTAGATTTAGATTAGATATTATTCAAAACTTCCTCATTGTTAGAATAGTAAGACACTCGAAAAGACTGCTGAGGGAAGTTACGAGATCTCTCACTGGAGGCTTTCAAGAGGAGGCTAGATAAGCATTGGACAGGGATGATTTAGGAGTGGGATTCCTGTATTGATGGCTGGACCAGATGAGCCTTGTGGTTCCTTTCAACCCTCTGTTACACAGCCAACCACAAACACTAAAGAAGGATGTGTTAAGCCCCAGGCACGTAAATTCTGAGCTGTAGGGAGTTACCTGTTATGACTCCTTCTGGAGTTGATGAGCAGGAACTTATTCACTCCTCAGCTTTTTAAGATATTGTTGAAAGAAAACATAATGATGACTTTTACACAACAGCTTAGTAGCTAAAGCAGTCAACCAAAGAATTGGTGAGCCAGGTTTAGTTTCCTCCTCTATCAGAGAAGGTTCAAACCTGCCATTCTCAACTCCTGGAGGAGTGCCCTAACTACCAGGCTGTGGCCTAGACCAACTTGATGAAACTGTCCCATTTCTCTTGTTGAAGCTGCTCTACCATGGAGAAAGAATTCAAGATTTGAGCCAGAGAGAGAGCAAATAAGCATGCATGTGTGATTCTAGTCCAGTATTTAGGGCATCACTGGAAAAAAGTAGTTTCTACTCCTCTTCCAAGAGCTCTTTATGTATTTTATCCAATTACAGTTTAATGTAATGTGCAGATTCCCTAACCAAACAACTTTTTCCCCCTTAGCATTTCAACTTTCCCCAAGGATGAATGTAGTTTAAAAGATTTCAACTTCTGTCTAATGACACCAGGAGCTTGGACATTACCTGGAGGCGGTGGCTTGCTTTCCCATTCAGCATTCTCCATCATCTGTTTGGCGAGCCTTTCTGCATTGCACTGTTCTCGCTTCTGCTGAATTAACTGCTGGAGTTCCGTTTTACAAGTAGTGATGCGTAACTGGTAAGTGGAGGGGGATGCTGTACTGCTTAAAACCTGTATAGTTGGCTTCCTGGTTTGGATGACAGTTCCGTCACTTGCCTGTAAGCCATAAGCATTAAAAAATTGCATAAATCAATTAATACTTCATGCTGAAGACAGCAAAAAAGCATCATTCCTTAAACTGTTAGTGGTAACTAGAGATAAAAATTAAAAACTAAAAATTCAATATTAAGCAAATGGTCAGCTTGAACACGAAAATGAAGGCCAAAAAGAGCGGATGTTCAGAAGCCACAACCAACATGAGACTCAAATCAAAATGTCTCATTTGCATGACAACTTAAAATACAAATATAACATTACTAATCAAAAATGGAACAAACAATTTTGCATTAACTGCAGAGTTTCCATTCTGTGTTTTTTACCAAAACACACCTCCTATAGCAGCAGTTACTGCTTTCCTAACACAAAGAATGGCAGTTACCAAATAATAACTTGCTTACATCAGACTAAAAACAAAAGCTCTAATCATTTCCACTGTAGTTCTAGAATTAGAAAGGGGGTCACAGCTAGCTACGACAGTCCCAACCCTGCAAAGTATTCCACGCAGACAGCCCCTTAACTCTACACCAAACGTTTAGAAAGGTCATAAACCCTCATGTTCCAAAGCAGAAGTCAACCCTGAACTACAAAAGGATAGAAAGTGGTTCTCTTTTTCATTTGGCTATTCCACTGTTGTCTACTGCCAAGATTTTTGCATCTTCCTCTGTTCTGGTACTGACTGCTGTTAGGCACAGGATCTGCTCAGGAACGGCTCTACCAGATCATATGTTCCACTGAAATTCTGGATATAGGGATTTACCCACACAGAACAACACTTGATACTTGGATAGACTGAACCACACAGAGCAACATTTGATGCTTAGATATTAAAGGTGAGTCCTCCTATTTAAAGATCTATGATTAAAAAAATGCTATGTGAGGTTTTCAGGAATACCTGTGGAGAGGATGACAAAGTGGCACATATACCAGCAGAAGACTCAGAACGAAGAGGTTTTCCAGTCTGAATTGCCTCTTGGTCAGTAGGTTGTCCATGCCCTTTAGGTAGGGGCTGGGAGATGTTAGATGGCTCCAAAGACCCAAACATACTCTTCCATTCTTCATTTACATTTGATTCTTGCTTTGCGTGTTTTCTAGCTATACACAACACCAAAGAACAAGGATTACTTTAACATTTAATTTATTCATCATTCATTGAAATGAGTAATGACTTTAGCACTAGCGTGACCTCATGTATATACATGAAGATTTATTATGACATTAAGTTTACCAAAAGAAAAATGATCTGTTGGGTTAGTTAAATCAGCTGGTAAGGCAACAAAAGAAAACAATACAAACAAATAATAAATGTCCTATTTACACGTTCTTAATCCTCAGGCTGCCTTGTTCAGGATCTTGCTAAATCCCCTTACAATTTGAATATCTAGAAGGGATAAAGGATTAGGCCCTAAGCGATGACATATTTAGCCTTTTAATATCAATCCAATATTGGCCCTGGAGAGTGGCTAGTTTATAACAATGCTAGGCAAAAAAAAATATATCACTTTTCTAGCATGATGGCAATCACCATCTAAAGGTCAAAGTTTCCAATTATAATCAAGAAATGTATTTTGAAAATTCCTTTTGAGGTTATTTGAAAGCTGCAAACGAGAAAAAGACAAGCAGAAACATGGGGTAGATTAAAAACAAGCAAAGGCAATACACAAAACTAAAGGCGAGATGAGTAAGCAGGCCAGTAGTTTAAGATGAAGAACTGACTCAACATGTTCATGTTTTAAAACTTGTCTAAAGTTGAGTCTACAGCATGAAAAAATGCATTTATATTTTAAAGTTATATGGTGTACAAGAAGCACATGTTTTGCTTATTACTATCCCAAATGGAGATGAATAGATTTAAACCCCACTTACTTAGAAGTAAAGTGTTTCAGTCCACTACTGACTCAATGGAGGTAACTAATCTTTCTCGATACCTATAAAGCAATTCTATGAGTAAGTTTTACTTCAAATAACGGTTTAGACTGAATTTTTGGAAAATTTCCTGAACATATTGAAGACTTAACTGCATGGGCCACCAGAAAATAAAACAGAGTACACTAACCACGTTTGTCATCAGGTTCCTGTTTTGTTTTAACAAGATCAACTTGTCTCCCAGTTATTCCCAGAGCTGCCAAGTCAATCACTCCTTTTTGAGAACTGTCATGCAAGTGGCTCTGGTCCACAATATTGGCCTTCGCTTTATTGGATTTTAGCATAAAATCTTTTAGTGCTAACAGCTTGTCTTCCTCCTCTTCAGTCATCCCCTACAAATAGAATGTCACTTCAATTCAAACAAGGAGAGACAGGAAGCAGCAAGATTTATTACTAGTTCAGAAGTAAATGGAATGAGACACTCCCAGAACATAAGATACATTTCTACCCTTTAACATGCACTGAGGACATTGCTATATTGTGAGAATAACCCTTCCCTACCATCCTCAACCAGCAATACAACTTTAGGTATGGTTAAAGAGTAGAACAGTGACAGTGATGGTGGCTTATGTGTCCTCCCACAGGAGTTTAAATTTAGCTGACAATGAAAGGGAAGGGAGCAAAACATGGAAGGTCTTCACTTTTTCATTCGATGCATCAGGCAGGGCCAGCCCACTCTGCCTCATGACCTCTCACCAGTCAGTGAGAACGGTCCAGTGTTGGGTCTTTGCAAAAATTAAGCTGTCTCTCTTTGCAGGGTTTTTTACTTTCATTGCTTGCAGGCCTCTAAACATTACAGCTCCTTCCCACTGTTGTACCTGTTTATGGCGCATCTTTTTAAAATGCTTCCTTAACTTCTGCTTACAGAATGTAGCTTTTACAAGTCAACAGAACTACTCTCTGGTTACTGAAGTGTTTGTAGGATCAGAACCTTACATTGTGAGAGCTCCTCCTAATGGGAACTGTTTCCTCAAGTGTTTGTAGAGGATCTTATCACTACAAATCTTCCAATCTAGTGGTGTGGAGGGGAGGCTATGGAAGTTGGGGGGGGCACATTCTGCATTACCAAGGACAAATAAATAAATTAAATTAAATTAAATTTAAATAAATAAATAAATAAATAAATCACTTGAGAAAGCAGCTTTTTTAGCAGCTGTGCAATTGCTGGGTCCTCAGGAGGTGGACAGTCAGGTAGAGTGCCATTCCGTTTTTTCTGACGCATTTGAAGATGTCTGAAAAGGCTTGCAATGTCTTTTGATCTTAAAACATAATCAAATATGGAGCGGCTTACTGGTTCTTTTAGGACACTCAACAGGACTATTTCTTTATCTATCTGCAATTCAGGGGAAAAAAAAAGAGAGGCTATGAGCAAAAACAAAAGCATCTGACATCTGCGAAAATGAACAACCAACAGCCAAAAGTTATCACCTCACCTTTTCAATACAAGGTCTTGTTGAAAAGGTCAGGTTATCACAATTTAATCAAAGGAAAGAAGAGCAGGTTTATAAAACACTAACAAACCTTCAGAGGAACAGACCACATTTGTTTAAAGAATCTACTACTAATTCTTCTTAATGAAGCTGCTTTCAAACTAGTACTGCAAAAATATCAGCTACTTCCTAATAACTGCACTCATTAATACTAAGCAAGATAAACTGAATATAAATCCCGCTTTATATTTAAAGATATAAATAGTTTTAAAATATAAACTAAAAAAGATCTCTCATGCTTCAATAACATTCTTTGTGCTCAGAAGGATGCTCAAGTAGTTTTAAATTATTTAAGTAATAAGTGACCTGTGCATGCCTTTGGTTTCTTTGACCATGGCATGTTCTTCCAAGAAGAATTGCTAGGAAGAGACAGGATCCACCTGAGAAAGAGAGGGAAGAGCATCTTTGCAGACAGGCTCACTAAGCTAGTGAGGAGAGCTTTAAACTAGCTTTGCAGAGGAATAGAGACCAAATTCCTGATGTAAGTGAGGAAGTGGGAGACCTAGAAGCAGCACAAGGAAGGGGCAACAGAGGAGGCCTCCTCGTTCTTCCCAAGAAACTAAGACAATCAGCTAGTTACCTCAGGTGTCTGTACATGAACGCACGGAGCCTGGGAAATGAACAGGAAGAACTGGAAGTCCGCACACTGTCAAGGAACTCTGATGTGATTGGAATAACAGATTCTTGGTGGGCTAGCTCACATGACCAGAATACTGTCATGGATGGCTACAAACTGTTCAGGAAGGACAGATAGTTGAGAAGAGAAGGAGCTGTGCTATATGTAAAAGAGCTGTATAATTGCTTAGACCTCCAGTATGAAACTGGAGATAGGGCTATTGAAAGTCTCTGGGTTAAGGTCAGAGGAGAGAAAAACAACGGTCATGCTGTGGTGGGTGTCTGCTATAGACCACCAGACCAGGAAGATGAGGTAGATGAGACTTTCTTCAGAAAACTAGCAGAAGTAAAGGGGGTTCTCATGTGGGACTTAAATCACCCTGACATCTGCTAGGAGGGCAATACAGCAGTGCACAGGTAATCTAGGAAGTGTTTGGAGAGCGTTGGAGATAACTTCCTGGTGCAAGTGCTGGAGGGACCAACTAGAGGCCGTGCTCTTCTTGACCTGCTTCTCACAAACAGGGGAGAATTGGTGGGGGATACAGAAGTGGATGGCAACTTGGGCAGCAGTGACCACCAAATAACGGAGTTCAGGATCCTGACAAAAGGAAAGAAAGGAGAGCAGCAAAGTATGGACCCCTGTGACTCCCTCAGAGAAATGATGGACAGGATCCCCTGGGAGGCCAGTCTGAGAGGGAAAGAAATCCAGGGCAGCTGGTTTTATTTTAAAGAAACCTTACTGAGGGCACAGGAACAAACCATCCTGATGTGCAGAAAGAAAAGCAAATATGGCAGGCAACCAGCCTGGCCTAGCAGAGAACTCTCTGGTGAGCTCAAACACAAAAAGGAAGTTCACAAGAAGTGGAAGCTTGGACAGGTGACTAGGGAGGAGTACAAAAATATTAATTGGGCATGCAGGGATGAAATCAAGAAGGCCAAAACGCAATTGGAGTTGCGGGTAGCAAGGGACACGAAAGGTAGCAAGAAAGGTTTCTACAAGTATGTCAGCAACAAGAGGAAGGTCAGAGAGAGTGTGGATCCCTTACTGAATGGGGGAGGCAACCTAGTGACAGATGATTAGGAAAAGGTTGAAGTGTTCAATGCCTTTTTTTACCTCGGTCTTCACAGGCAAGTTCAGCTCCAAGACTGTTTAGGGAGCACTGTATAGGGAGAAGGTGAGTAGCCCTCAGTGGTGAAATAACAGGTTAGGGAATATTTAGAAAAGCTGGATGTGTACAAGTCCATGGGGCTAGATGCAATGCATCCGAGGGTGCTGACAGAGATGGATGATGCAACTGCAGAGCTATTGGCCATTCTCTTTGAAAACTCATGGCAATCAGGGAAGGTTCTGGACAACTGGAAAAAGGGCAAACATAGTGAGGCTGACAAACCAGTCAGCCTCACCTTAGTCCCTGGAAAAATCATGGAGTCAGTCTTCAAGGAAGCCATTTCTAAGCACTTAGAAGAGAAGAAAGTGATCAGGAACAGTCAGCATGGATTCACCAAGGGCAAGTCATGCCTGACCAACCTGATTGTCTTTCATGATGAAATGACTGACTCTGTGGATGCAGGAAAAGCAATGGATGTGATATACATTGACTTTAGCAAGGCTTTTGATACGGTCTTCTATAGCATTCTTGCAAGGAAGTTTGATGAATGGACTGCAAGGCAGATAGAAAGCTGACTGGATTGTCGGACTCAGCAGGTAGCAATCAATGGCTCAATGTCTAGTTGGCAGCCAGTACCAAGTGGAATGCCCCAGGGGTAGGTCCTGGGGTCGTTTTTGTTCCATATCTTCATTAACAAGCTTGTAGATGGGATGGAGCACACCCTCAGCAAGTTTGCAGATGACACAAAGCTGGGGAACGTAGTAGATATAAAAGAGGGTAGGTCTAAAATTCAGAGTGATCTACACGAATTGGAGGATTGGGGCAAAATAAATCTCATGAGGTTCAAACAAGGACATGTGCAAAGTCTTGCACTTAGAACAGAAGAATCCCAGGCACCACTAGAGCCTATGGACTGACTGGCGAAGAAGACAATAAGTTGGATACGAACCAACAGTGTGCCCTTGTTACCAAGAATACTAACAGCATACTGGGCTGCATTAATAAAAGCACTGCCAGCAGATCAAGGGAAGTAATTATTCCGTTCTATTCTGTACTGGTGAGGCCATATCTGGAGTACTGTGTCCAGTTTTGGGCACCCCACTACAGAAATGATGTGGACAAGCTGGAGAGAGTCCAGCAGAGAACAACAAAAATGGATTAGGGGGCTGGTGCACAAGACTTAGGAGAGGCTGAGGGAACTGGACTTATTTAGTCTGCAGAAGAGAAGACTGAGTGAGGATTTGATAACAGCCTTTAACTACCTGACGGGTGGTTCCAACGAGGATGGAGCTAGACTTTTTTCAGTGGTGCCAGATGACAGAAAAAGGAGCAATGGTTTCAAGTTGCAGCAAGAGTTTAGGTTGGATATTAGGAAAAAACTCTCATTAGGAGTGTGGTGAAACACTGGAATGGGTTTTCTAGAAAGGTGGTGGAATCTCCATCCTTGGAGGTTTTTAAGTCCTGGCTCGACAAAGCCTTCACTGTAATTATCTAGTTGGGGATGGTTCTGCTTTGATGAGGGGGTTGGACTAGATGATCTCCTGAGGTCCCTTCTAACCCTAATTTTCTATGATTAATGACCAGCAAAAAGAAGCTAAGCCCTTGAGGTACAGTGAATGATTATTACTCAATAAATGCTTAATGAAGAATTGTTTATTGCTTTTAAATAGAAAATAAGAGAGCCATATGGCTGTACAATTTTATTTTTCAGTTGGCACTTTAGTGTCAATTGATATATGTAGGAACTGTCTAAAGATTTAAGGTCTTGAATTCAATCAAAATTACTTGAAGCTTTAACATTCCATTTAGCTTATACATTTGTTTGACCTTTCTGGTTTCAAGAGCAGGTCAAAATTCTCTCAGGAGTTAGAAATGACTGATATCCATGATACAGAGCCCATATTCTGGCTAGGATGCCAAGACGTTTTATTTGGCCAAGGACTGACTTGTCACTGCCTGTGCAACAGTCCGAACACTCCAAAAAAAGTTTGTAATCTTCACCCCACCCCCATGATTGCTTTTTAACATTTTACCATTTTTAAAGAGAATCTGTATCTCATTATAACACAATGTCCTCTTGTCTGTTCATAAGGGCATTGACAAATGAAACAATTACAAACAAATGAAACAATAACAGGGTATATGAAAAGGAAAGGCTAAATTGCAATAATTTACAACTTGTTTCATTCAGGAACTAGTCACTGTAGTTTAGCCTCACTCACTCCAATATAGTGGTGAACAGACAGAACAGTTACAATGATCAGCTAACTTATGTGCAGTAGAACCCCTCTCAAATATATTTGTTGATCTGTCCATTGCCTAAGAAAAGCAACTTGTTAGCCGAATTCAATAGGACTACTCATGTACAGGCAGTCCTCGACTTAACAACATTTTGAGTTTCGATGAATACCACTTATGACCTTAATAAATGGACACCCTGTTTCAAGGTTCCAGCACAGGTTTCAACTTTATGACACTCAGTACAGCTGCGTCCAGCTAGTAAGTCTGTTGGGGTGGAGGGGGAGGGGGCAGATCAATGCCCCAGCAGCAAAGGAGGGGTTGGGCCTAGGGCTGGGGCAAGCGCTGCCCAGATTGGGGGGGGGCAGTTCCCACTGCCACACACTGCTGGTCCAGGAGGGCACAAGGGGGTGTGTCCCTGGACCTGCGCAGGAAAGGCGGGGCTGGGGCTGCACCATGCTGCGCTCTGGGTGGGCATGGCAGCACTGCTGCCCTGCTGCCACTGGCCCAGCTGGGGTGGGGGCAGGTGAGGGACAAAGGTGAGGCTTGCTCCGGGCATGCACGGTGGTGCTGGGGGCAGGGGCTATGCCCCGTCACCACTTGCCCAGCCCAGGTGGGGTGGGTGCACGACAGAGCAGATGCACTGCCTCTGGATAAGCGACGCATAGTGGCAGGAGCTGCCCCCACCTCCCTGTACCCCCCAGACAAACTGCAGCTCCATCCCAAGCCTGCCCCACCCTGGTTGGGTCAGCAGTGGTAAGCCCCACTCCCAGCACCACCTGGCACAGATCCAGGGGCAAGCCCCCCGTGCACTCCCAGACCAGAAGCAGGAGCCCCACCCCCCAGACAAGCCATGCCTTCGTCCTGTGCCCACCCTGGCTGGGCAGCACTTGCCCCAGCCCCTGTCCCAGCCCAAATCCCTCCTTCGCTGCCAGGGTGTTGATCTATCCCCTCCCCTTCCACCACAACAGACTTACCAGCTGGACACAGCTGTATTAAGTGTTGTAAAGGAGCCAATCCCCCATTTATAACATTGTTCCCATGGGAAAATTGGTTCCGAGTTGCAACATTTGACTTACAACACAACTGGTCCCTGAAAACTGCCTCATAAGTCTGAGGACTGCCTGTACTAAAATATTTTGTTAGATCAGGGCATTAGTGTTCAGTTTCTCATAGGGTTTAGTCTGAAGTGCACATGACTAATTAAGAATTTAGCTATTAATGGGTAGAAATACAGAAATAAGTTACTTTCACATTAGCAAATGGACCACTCATCTCCTCAAAAATAATCTACCCATAATGGCCATTTCCTAGTGTCTTAAGTTCTTATGCACCTTCTAGGAGAGGTCAGAACCAGAGATGACCATGGGGCCCCACCCAAAGCATAGGGCCCAGGGCAGCTGCCCCAATTTGCTCCCCCCCTCACCCTCCTCCAGGGACAGCCCTCATCAGAGCATTTAAGTGCTTTGAACTTAGAACTAGATTGAACTTTTTACATTTTTTAAACTGGACACTATTGCTATGGCAGAACTAATGGGGAGGATTTGTTTACGTTCAGTATGAATAATTACCTGTATTATCGGCTGAGTTATAAAAGGATGGAGATAAGGCATCAGTTTGCAGTAGACATCGGCAATATTTAAATGCTGTGCTACCACAGTGATAAATCCTACTGCACCATAACGAATCCAAAGATTAGGATGGCACAGGAAAGGTGCTGGAACAAGATTAAGATGTTAGATGGACTATTTAAAAATATACAGTTCAAACTGAAAAGGCAGAGCTGTCCTGTATTTGCCAGATTACACATCCACATTTGGATACCCCCAAAGTATCATTTCCAAGTTCAGACCTTCCTTCTCAAGGGTGGCACGCTCAGGCCTCCCAGGAATCTTTATAATGATCTTGTTGGCTTTGGAACAGGCATCTGAGCCAAGATCTTCAAATGGTATACCTAACATTCTGCTGGAAGAGTAATACTGACAGACTCTAAACAAAAAACAGTTCCAAGCCAGCATAAGGAAAAATGAGCAATACTGATGAGAATCAATCCAAATTCACACTCAAAGCATACTTGTACATGTGATAGGGGTTCAATCCCCCAAGTTTCATTTTATGTCACCTAAATAGAACTGGTGGTTTGTAATGGAAACCCTCCGTTTCAATTTTTCCATCACATCCCAACCCTTTTATTTATTTATTTATTTTTGTCGGAGCCAGAGCCTGCCCCATGGACAAGCCAACCTACTCCTGCTGGAGGCGGGAGGGGTCGGGGGGAAGGATTGGGTTCTATGCCACTTTTGCCTTCAGCAGATGCTTGCAGAAAGCTGCAAGGGGCCGATCCTTCCCCTCCACCATGAAGCCTGCCTCCCCCCACTGCGGCTTGGGGGGGGGGGGG
>NW_005843419.1:23771-24299 GCF_000455745.1 Alligator sinensis | reverse complement strand
GGGGGGGGGGGGGGGGGGGGGGGGCAGGTCGCTGTCGTGCTGAGTGGCCCCTGAGCTGCAGAGGGCCCTGGTCCTTCTCTCTGCAGCAGCTGCGCCTCCTAAAGCTGCTCAGGAGGGCTACTAGTGGGCTGGGTGCTGCCCCAGTTCCAACGCAGCACCTGGCCCGATCCAACTGTTCCCTAAGCCCACCCAGGGAACAATACCCAGCAGGCAGGCTCAGGGAATGGCTGGATCAGGCAGGGTGCTGTCTCCGAGCTGGGGCAGCACCTGAAGTAAGGAAGACATCAGTCATAGCAAAGAAGCTGCAACTTATTACATGGAAGAAGGAAATACAAACACAATATCAAGGATCTAATACAGGATTACGGAATTATATGATATCTGAAATGGACTAAAGGCCCAAGCCTGCAGAAGACACATGCCTCTTAATACCTATTTCTGTCTGATAAATGCAGAAGAAGCAGAGAGAGAAGTCAATCTTATCGAAGCCACACCGAAATCAGCACAAACCTCTCCAAAGCACGGACT
>NW_005843419.1:11475-23740 GCF_000455745.1 Alligator sinensis | reverse complement strand
CAGGAATGAGAAAAGTTCTGGGAACAGAGGTTGGTTTATTTTCTTTCTGTTCCTAAAAGTAAACTTCACTTGTTTAGAGTTTTAAAATAACCATTTCTATGAAACAACAGGCTTTGGATTAGCAGCAGCTTATCAACAAACTGGGAAGCAGTTTTAAGCAGAAGTCTAAAACATCTTGGGGTAAGTCATATACTGAAAAAGTAATCTGACAGTGAAACTTTATGCACTATAAGGCTTTTTTTTTTTTTTTAAACAGAAAAAACAGTTTGTCAACTTACCTATATCACAAGCAAAATCATAGATGTGTGGTTTTTGCAACAGCCCTAACTGACACATACAGGTAAGAGCGTTGAGGGCCTTATAAATGACAAATTCTTCAGCATCACTGAGTCCTTGCTGGAGTAGTGGTTTTAGAATTGATGAACTTTGCCAACCAACATAAGCAGCAACACCTGGAATCCAACAAGAACAAACCTTCATTGTACAGTGCAAATCAGCAGTCTCCCCCAAAAAATCCAACCAAGATAACTTACTCTGTATATACAGAGTCAATATACATGTTTTGTGAAAGTGTTTTAATCTTTAAACATCTTTAAAGTTGATATTCTATTCTTTTAAATTAATGTTTTCTCCTTACAGCCTGTGTAATTTAACCCTTTAAGGGGATTATGCACATGCATTAGTAGTTGCAGAATTAGGGCCTAAATTACTAACATTAAGAACAGTGTGTTATATATCAAGTCAGGAAAAATATAAAAACAAAAAGTTTGCTTGTTTTTACTGTACTCCAGGAACTTATAGTAACTGAACAAAACATGAAAAATGGAGCTAGGGAATTTCTAATATTGCAAGTGCTATGTTTTCCTCTAATTCTAAATGCAAGAAAAAAGTTTTCAAAATCTAACAGTTTTCTTTTTCAGTGTTCATATCCCTGCTTTTATTAGAGATGCATAGAAAACTGAGAAAGCTGAGAATTTGGTCATAAAGAAAGGAGGAGGCTATCTTTTGTATGGATTTAGGCCTGGAGCCTGCAAAGTGTTTAGCAAGGGCTGACCCATGAAATCACAAAGAGCCTCATCGAAATCAGATTTGGATGCACATGAAAGCAAACTGTTAGAGTCTGAAACTAAAGAGGAACACCAGAAACAAGGGTCCAATACTCCAGGAAAAAAGGAATAAGTGTAAAATTCAACAGTATGTATTCAGTGGCATAGAGGCTGGGGAAAAAAAAAAGATACAAGATTCTTTCACAGGATTGTGTCTTCTCTTTCCCAGTCGTAACTGCATGAGATGTTTGCTAAACTAGAAGCAAACTAAACTACGAATTCCATATATTGAACTAAGATCTAAAACCCAATCCAAATCCAAAATGTTAGTCTTGTCTAATTTATAGTAATTAAAACTATTAACGCATTTCAATTTTCTCCCCTAAAGTATCACTAGCTGTAGCTTTGAGATGTTAGGATACTATGAAGTAACATTTGTTGTCAAAAACAGAGGGGAGGGAGGTGGAGGGATTTTTTTTTTTTTAAATGGTGTCCTTAAACAAACTGACTTCTTTTTACTATTACTCATCCTAGAGCGAAGTTTTCCTTAATTTCAAGATAAAACCAAATTTAGAAATGTATTCTGCCAATATAAAAACAGTGAATTCATCCAATTCCTTTGAGCCCAAGCAACCTAAACACAACAGCAGTTCTAGGGAACATTTTTTCCTTCCAACAGACTGCCAGCAGAAGTGTGTGGACAGGAAACTCCCTGCTGCGATTATCTGTCAGGATGTTATGGGTATATCCCATATGATCAGCCTCTGGCAACTGAAAGGATGGCAGACATTAATGGATCCCAGTCCTCTCTAGCTTTACCTCCATCAAGTGAACATTCTTTCCTACAAATGGCAACCATGACAATTTTCTAACTGATCTCAGCAAACGGAAAGAAGTTTTCTGCTGGATAAACAAGGGTGCTGATCAGAACTGGTTGTCCGAGATCATGTGACTTCATCTCTGGTAGGGGTCCCAACCTTTACTAATTCATGGGTAGTAATAACAAGCACATGATGTGCTGTGATGAACATCAGACTTCACTCAGTCTTGGTTTTAATTTCCTGAGGCTTTGAGTAACATTGGAGAGTCTGGCAGGAAAATATGTTGCCCGTATTTGGGGATCAATGATTTCTTGTTTCAGCCTGGTTATGTGATGTTAATACAAATGCTATTACAACGTCAGCACATGCCAGTTACTTTCCTACAACATCCAAGACAAAACAGGAACTATTGTATCTCTGCTAGCCAGGTATCTAAACTATTATTAATGCTGGGCACTATAATTAGCAGATAAAAAAAAAAGAAACAACGACAAGCGAGCTGGCAGAGACAGGGAAAATGACAACACCCAGAACACAGAATATATCTTTGGAGCATTACTTACATTTTTCATGGTGGTTTAAAGACAAAAAAAAGAATCGGGGCTGGGAAAGGGAGTGTAGTTTAAAAAATACTCCTGATTGTGTACGTTCATCAATGTGCGTCACATTTCTTTATACCCCTTTCTGCAGGGAACCTGGAATGCTCTGGGACCTAGCCTTTGGCCACATCTTTATTGTGTGACAATTCTAGTATTTATCAGTCATATCTATAGCAGGAGTGTCAAAATCCAGCTAGTGGGCCAGATCCACCCAAGGAGCCCCATCCTCCACCCAAGGAAACCCAAAAATATTATAAAGCAAGGATTTGTAAACAAGTGATTTAAAATAATCCTATTTTGAATGCAAGTATTCTTTAAATCACTCTGCCTTGCTACAAAAAAACAAAAACAATCGTGAGCAGTAAATTGCTTATTGCTTCATTTCTAAATTACTAAAGTCTCTACAAAAAAGTTTTTTTCTGAGTGTCAAAATCTCCAAAACTTGTTTGATGCTTAGATGTAAATCAAATATTCAGCTAAGAAACCAAGCACATACCGACTATGCTGTCAAAGAAAGCTCCCCGGAGATGCCAGTCATTCTTATCATTCAGGAAAGTGATCATATGAGACAGGAGAACATCGTTTGCTTTTTGACGTCCAAAAAAAACGCAGAGACGTGTTATTCCATTTTCCATTAGAGTCTGTTTCACAATGTTTTCTGGGTCGCTAAGCAAAGTAACAACTTTCTGCTGGACCATTTCATGCAAGGCCTGCAATTCTGCAACAGATGCACACAATCAGCTAGAAATTGAACTGTGGGCATTTATTATACTGTCTGTTAAATGATGTAAACTAATAAGTAATTCTGAAGTACAGGTGACACTGTAAGAGAGACATGCACCTGGTTCACTGCAGTAAAAAAGCCAGGCTTACAAATGAATTCTTGTTCACATTCTGAATTGGAAGGTGCTGGGCAGACATCATATTTGTACTCATAATATATCTTAAATTGCCCTGTTACTGCTTCCACTGAGATAACCAACTCTTTGCACTTATAGCTCAAGCATAGCTCAAAATCGTAAAAGAAACGTTAGAATAAGTCAATGGCTCAACAGCAACCAAAACACTTTGAAGCAATAGTATAGGAACTGTGCATTCCTTTGATAGTCAGCTGTTTCATGTTTCCTAAATAGATACTTAAAAATAAATCTACCACCTAGGTTGCTTATCTTTATTAGCATTACAGAAATAAGCAAGCACCATTAAAAGGGGGTAAAAAAGATATTTCAAGATTCATTCAGTTAACAATTATCCTTGCTGAATGGGAGTCCCAAAATGATAAACGAGTATCAGGCATTCATTGCCAAGTCATACACTCAGATAGTTCTATTCTGTGACTCAAAGGAAGATGCAACTTTATTTAAAAAAAAAAATCTCTCATCAGGAAAGATATCCAAGTGAAAGTAGGTTAAAGGAGACTCAAAGAAATTTCAATTATTGTCATGTCAGCTTTTCAAGGCAAATTTATGATCAATCCTTAGCCAATCAAAGGCAGTGTAGTTTCTTGAAAAAATACACAGAAGTTTAACCATGTATGTGATGTTTGCTCCTTTAGGTAATTTTCTGGGTTTTTTGCAGTGTCTCGTGTACAATTTTGCTTCATTCTTCAGAAAACTATAGACTTTACAACTGCATTAGACATGGGGGAGGAAGGGGACTGGAGAGACATGGGAGAGTAGGGGAGTCTTCCTGCCTAGTAAGAAGACTAAATCCCCAGAAGTAAAGAACACTCAGAAATGGATCAAAGGAAAGTATGGTGGTTCATGCTTGCATGCTTTAAAAGCTCAAACTAATTCAGAAGCATCCCAGAGGTAAAAAGAAATGTCACTACCTGTGTCGTAATTGTCACTAGGGTGAGATGCCTCATCCATTTCTTCACCATTTGGCTCATTTTCCATGTTTAGGTTTTTCAGTTGTACTAATTCCAGAAATCTCAGAGCTGTTTCTGCCAGCAGTGCTATGTTCTCTGTAATGATAGAAGTGTATGTCCATATTTTTTTCGTTTCAAATTAAGAACTGTGCAAGTATGGGATTTACAAATTTGAAGACAATAACACTAATAGAAAAGCCAAGCACTATAGTCAACTGTTGTGAAAGTTCCCATCTGTGTTCTGCAAACCCATCTTAGTTGTAACCTATTACCTTACTGCAATTGCAGCCTCAGTGGAAATGCCAAGTGCCACAATTCACTTTTGTGACACGAAGAAATGGGGAAGTTAAAACGAAACCAAGTAAATTTACAACATAAATTAAACTAGTTTTTCCAAACCTGAAAAGGTTAATAGGCCACAGACAAATAATATAACATTGAGAGAATTTAACAGCAAACAGCTAAAAGTTAACATGACAACAAATACTAGATTAGGTGCATGTCTAAAATTTGTTTCGGGATGTATATGGTTGATTACCCTACAATTACATGCATATAATCCTGGTGTATCTAGACCAGCACATTAAATGAATTTAAGTATCAGTGAATTTGGGGGTGGGGGAAACAGATTTAAATTAATTTGATTTTTATTTTTCAAGGCTTAAACTTACTACACTTATCTGAATTGAAGAAAAGTTAGTAGTGTAGCAGTAGATGTTTTCTACCAACATGTAAAAGAAAGTCAGACCACCAGTCCTCTGGCAGTCACCAACAAAGCACTTCGCAGAACTTGTGGAAGTGCTGAGAGAAGCTTTTTCTTCATTTCAGTGTATTTGACTAATTAATAAAATTAAAAGAGTGGCATTTAAAAAGCAGAAGCCTTGATTTCCTCCTTCAATCTCCGATTAAATAAGGAGGGGAAAGGTAAGTTCTAATACTTTCAAAATATTGAAGATAGAGTGGATTTGATATAAATCACATTGATTTAAACCATGAATGAAATCGTGATTTAAAATCGCTAGTCAGGAAGCCTTGATTTATTCTTTGTTTTCTACAAAAACACATTCTTGTTGTTTGATATCCTTTATTCATTTAACTTCTTGAAACTTTGCACTTTTAGAAAAAGGTAAGGGCTTGACTGTGTGTATAAAAAACTTGCAGCGAGACAATAGGGCTGATGGGTGGGTAACCTAACCAGGTCTGTTATCTCCTATCTCCATATACTGCTGGTAGGATATTATCATCTCTAGAGACAACAAACTCTCCCTATGACTGAAGAAGGGTGTTTGTACCCAAAAGCTTGCAAAGAACAATTTTTCTAACTATTTAGTTGGTAAATCTTTACTAACCTATAGAGGAGCCTCTGAGAACCCCATAAGATTGGGCCCTTAGTACAGTCCATGGCCTGTTATTACCTATTCATAAAACTTCTAAAAAGGCTACATGAATATATTGTGTCAAATGGCATATAATTAGAAGTTTTAATCCCAATTCCATGATGATATCTTTGATCTTTAATACATCTTAAATTAAAACTATATGTTTTTTTTTTTAAACATAGCATCCTAACAAAAAAAAAAAAAAATAGGATTAAATAAACAAACCTGATTTAAATAAAAAATCCAATTTTTTTTTAAACCATTGATTTTTATCTACCTTGGTAGAAGAAAAATGTGGCCAGAAACAATTAGTTCTATTTACTAACTACGGCAAATACCTTCATTATTAGTTTTAAATACAAAACACTTTGACAACCTTATTGTTTTCTTACCTTGCTTGATTTAAAGCTAATAAAAACCCATTGAAAAGCCTGGGTTTTTTTGTATTTTGAACTGAATTCTAAACTTGCAGTTTGACTATAGGCTGCCTGACAAGTTATAAATAGAAAAAAAAAAAAAAAAAAAAAAAAAAAAAAAAATCAATCTAGTAAATAATTATGTTAAAATATGGGCGAACAAAGCACAAAACCAAAAATGATCATAAGCAGTAAACTGCTTATTGCTCCATTTCTAAATTACTAAAATATCTACAAAAAAGTATAAAAGTATACAAATTGACAATGAACCTGCGCTAACATCTGAATGTTATATAACTGCTTAAATAAATGTGTCAATAAAGCATAACATACATTGACCGGTAAAAACAATTCATTTTACAGCAACCACTGGAAAAATCACTTTTTTTTTCGTAAGCAGTAGTAGGAATAAAAATTCAAATCAAGGATTTAAATGTAGGTTTCTCCAATGGCTAATTTCAATCAAAGGGATTTAAAATCTGTTAATTAGTTCATCCTGATATAAATCATCTGTTACTTCAAGTTAAAACAGGTTCACAAAGTCTGTGTGGAGCAAGAGAAGATGACAGAGGAAGGCCTATTTACCCACTCAGATACTTATTGGTAAGTAGAATGAGTGCAATGAAAATTTCTACTCTACCAACCCTTACTTTCTAGGAGAAAAGGGAATGCCCCTGGTGTTGTCCTAAATATTCCCAAAGGCTCAGGAATGGGGAAGAGCCTGCCACTGACTCTTCCTGTGCTGATATACCAAGAATCCCAAACTGCCTTAATTTCACCCGAGTGACAACGAGTACAAGTAGACAAAGATCCAAATGCTACTCCACCAATTAGATACCCAAGTGCTATTCTATATCACCCTATTTGAGTCCCTGAATTCATCAGTGCATCTGTGTTTATAATATTCTGTCATCTTAGGGTGCAGACCAATGTAATATTTGAACCATTCCAAGAATTTCAATAACTGGAAACAGGTTCACAATTGTTCCGAGTCAGGGGTGTCTGCATGTTTGTGGCTAAATACAGGCACCCTTTAGGAACTGCAGTGCTGTCAAATTACCACCAGGAGGTAGTAGTGACCACCCAACCCAACTGTAGCATTCTGTTCCACTTTTTTACTAACAGAGTTTAATAAAAGCCTATTCCTGCACTTTACTGAAAGCTATGTGGTGGTACCTGTCTGGGAACGCCTAGGTGTATATACAGGACAGAGAGGCTGCCTGGACCCCTGCTTCTGGGTTCCTTAAAGGCTGGGTGCTTAGGAGCTGCCAGAACTTTTGTCACTTTTAAAGGCAGACAAGGTTCTTTGGGTAGAGATATCTTTTACTAGACCAACTAAATGGGTGAAAAAGTGTTCCTTGCAAACTTTTGGGCACAAACACCCTTCTTCAAGGATAGGGAGGTTCTGCTGTTGTTTTGTGTTCTCCTGGATGGAATAGAAACCAATATGGAAAATGCAGGTCTGTGAAAATGCAAAATGTGTGGCAGTGAGGATCAGAGGCCATGGGAGACAACAGGTATGAGACAGGTAGGTGGGGGTGGTGAAAAGGGGCAAATGTTGACCTGGTGATAGAATATAGCTGGTAAAATGTAGGGAGGTTACCTGTCACTTTTAAAGAGCACTTTCCCCCAAGCTACTCAGCAATTTACTCCAATTCCTAGAAACTGACCAGGGTTCAGTGCATCCCAGACTGATTTGGGAGCAGAGGGGAAGGCCACATAAGGGAGCGGGGTGCTTGGGTCCCTGATTCTGTGCATTTGGAAGCTGCTCTCTGCTGCTTTTACACAGCTGGTTAGTTTCCTTCAACTGGTGACAGTGGAGTCTTTGGGCAGCCCCAATGAAGCCCCCAGGACCAAGAAGCAGCAGGTCAGGCAGCTCCCCCCACCTGGCTACATCCCACCCCAAATAAGCCTGGAATTCACTGAACCCTGGTCAGCTGCCAGCACTGGGAGGAAATTGACCACATCTTTAAAAAGGTGGCTGAGAGTGGTCCCCAGTTTCCAACCAGGGACACTGGGGCAGTAGAGTTCTGGTTTTGTACCAGAGCATGTGCAGGGGTTGCCATGCAGGGATTTGGCGGGGGGGAAGGTGAGCAGCAGCAGTGTGGGACACCTGGAAGACCAACCAGACACAGACACTAGTTACGAAGTGCTTGGTATCCAACACATAACACATAACCAAAGAACCAGTTCAAAATAACACTTGATTATCCAAATATAGTTTTGAAGTGATTCAGAAGGTTTAAATCATTCTAACCTGGCTTGTTTGTGTGCCTGGATGACTATGCTTTCAAAACTGCATTTAAACCAGTCTAAGTGTCATGTCTGTCTGCGAATTTAGCCTTAAGACTAAGTCGCAAAAAGGCAGCAAGAAGGAAAAGGACCTACCAACCTTCTCTATTTAATCGTTTTTTTTCAGAGGCTTATACCAAATGGAATAGCATCACGTTCCAGCATCTAAAAGGTAAAGTAGGATCTGGCTCAAAAGTGCTTTATTAAAAATATTATAGTTTTTACACACAGCTTGAAGAGTGGCTCCTGCCAAAAGTTTTAATTCACATAAAGCAGATACTGCTGTCAACAAACTTTTATCTTTACAGCATGGAATACCCACCAAATCAACGACAGCTGTGGTTACTAAGGGGAAACCAGCCTGTGCTAGGGGCGCTCTCACTGAAGTAGCTCTACAGCTATCAGTTCTTGAGCTAGCTCATTTTAAAACTAGCAAAGGTAGCTCTACACTTGACCTGAGCCTTCAAGATGCTATTGTAGTCACTTCCAATACTGCAGTGCACAGAGCCTGAAGTGACTTTATGTATACAGCCAAATTATTTCAGGACAGTGGAAAATGATTGGAGTAACAAGAAAAGTGTAAAAGGGGTTTCCCCAGAATCTTACCCGCATATGCCAGTCTGACGATAGTGGCTTCATCTTGTGCCAGATGTGCTATGCCTGGCAAAATGTATTCTGGGTAAATGTTGATGTCATTGCGTGGCACCTCTTTGACCAGAGCAAGAACTTTAGTTAGTGTCCTCACAGATTCTGCCCTCACCCTAGGCACAGAATCGTTGCTGAATTGTAACAGATAAGGCGTAATGCGATCCAGCAGAATCTCCACACTTAATCTTGGTGCTAAATGGAGAATTAGTTCCAAGGCAGCCAGTTTTGAATCACAATATTTGAGAGTCTGTAAACAAGAAGTTATCACAGACACTAAAATAACCAGCCCATTCTCTTTGGTCTCTCCCTCTGCTTTCTCAGTCCGATCATGCCCACAGAGATTGTGGATTATATTGTCCAAATCCTTACGTATGACCAGTATACGTTCGTCAGCTGATACAAAAGTTTCCTTGGCAAATTGTGCCATGTAAGGCTGGAGAAAAGTATAAAATAGTTCAGGAAATGCATTGTTACGTTGCTGTTTCAAGTAATCCTCTGCTGCTAAACGTTTATCTGGCTCACGGTGGATCATCTGAGTGACCTTAAGAGAGGTAGGAGCGGAGAAGTAGGAGAAAAGGTTACAAAATTTAGAAATTTAAAATACGCAAGGTAGTTTATCACTTAAGCAAGTCAAATAGAGGTTCTATAGAACAAAGTGTTATTTACCAGTTGTCTGATACTGCGATCTTCAATTTTGTTCAGGACTTGATCAGGGGAAAAGAGTCCATTTCTATATGCCAAAAGCTGAGACAAGTCAAACAACGGTACACCTTCTGTGAAGAGCTCTGCTATTACACAGCCTAGAAAACATCAAACTTTTCTGAGCATTATGAAATAAAAACTTGTCTGCTATCCAGGGACAAACAAAAATAAGTGTTGCACAATTCTCAACTGAAGAAAACCATGAAGGGGATCAAATATCTGAAGTATCAAAGGACAGTTTAAAGCAACTCTTTATCATGAAAGCTCACTATATGACTTCTGTAGTTTCAAAAACTTGCTTTTGAATGTAATTACTACGCATTGCAAGCACGCAATGTCTTTGAAACATTTCATGCATTTAAACAGCAGAGGGTAGTAGTGTTAAGAAATAAGGCATGGACTTTAAGCACCTGCTGGCCACAAAATGCAAAACAAGAAAAGGAACACACCACTGTCATGTGGAAGAAGAGCACTAATAAACAACCCAGAATGCAGGCAAAGGAAAAGGGGAGACAGAGCTAAGTAATTAAGCGCTCTCAGCTAGTAGCTGAACAGCCTTTGTTACTATGGAGATGCTTAATGATGGTCTTTGTCAACAAAAGTCGCCAAATTATTATGATCAGGACCCTGATCTAACCATATTTGTTAGTTTGCTAAGTACAGAAAACCATACTTTTAAACTTTAGGTCCCAATTTTACAGTCTAGCCCACATGGGTACAGTGCCATTAATGAGCAGGAAGACTACATGATCTCCAGAGGTCCCGTCCTACTTTTCTAAGTCAATAGGACTCCAAAGGTGTCTGTGTACATAGATCAGCTTATAGACTATAGGCTACAAACTATAAAGTCAGACCCACTGACACCATTAAAAAGAAGTAAGGGTTACAACTAAACTTTAGACAGTCTCTCCAGGACATAAGTGAAGGTACACTGGCACAGCAGTTTATACTCCCACTGCT
The DNA here is from genome assembly GCF_000455745.1 of Alligator sinensis. NCBI lineage: Eukaryota > Metazoa > Chordata > Crocodylia > Alligatoridae > Alligator > Alligator sinensis. The sequence continues at coordinate 13,007 of NW_005843419.1, read as the reverse complement.
CAGGTACCATAGCCATATGCGCATGATGGAAACTACATGAACTCATACATTTTTATACTACTTCTGCCTGTAGGAAGTTTTAGGTCCCAGAACCAATTCTAAAGTTTTATTTGTAAAAATATTTGTTTCTACTGTCAAAAGAAAAAAAGATCCTCACTGATGATGCAAAACCGTAAGTCACATGGCTCTTGTTCAATTTCCCCGCCCCCACCAAATACCTGCAGAAAAGATGTCCATTGCACGCTTCAATTCCCCTCCTGTTCGCTGATTGCTGTTTGCCAAATCTACTAATGGAGTTGAAGGATCTCGCATGTTCTCCAGCTCTGTGGCAAACAAGCTACCATCAACAAAGCGCTCAGGGGCGATATAACAAGTCCTCCTTCGTGATGTATCAAAGAAATAATTGAAGTCAGCCGGATTGTCCTCAGGAAGATAGGTCGGTTTAAAACTGGCAAAGTCAGTCAGAAGAACCCAGTTCCAACTGGTCACCATCACATTTTCAGTTTTGATGTCCCCGTGACGGACTCCAGATTTGTGGGCCTGGTCCACAGCAGTCAAGATCTGGAAGGCTATCCACCTCTTTTCAATGTTGTTTAGGAACGGCCTGGTGCTGATTCGATCGTAAAGGTTGTCCCGCACGTACTGCCTGAACAGCATAGCTGCTTTCTCGGACAAAGTTGCCTTCTGGAAGGGAAGGCAGTTCTGTGCAGAGTGCAGCCTTATCTTCAACTCCTCCAGCTCCTGCTTGTAGCTGGTAAGTGGCAAAGTGGGATCCTGAATGGCAAACACCTTCACCACCACCAGCCCTTCCCTGTGCTTAGCCCGCGCCACTTTGAAGAAGCGCGTGCTCCCCAGGCTTTTGTCATACTCGAAGTCGTGGATGTCTGAGAAATAGCTGTCCACCGAGAGGATCTGAGAAGGGGCGATGCCAGCCAGCTGGTTCCCCATGGTGATGCTGTCCGTCCGGGAGGTGCAGGCCTCCGCGCTTTGCTGCTTGGCCTGAAAGACAGTCCTGAGGCTATTTAAGCTTTCAAGTTAGCACCTGTCCTCTTTGCACCTCCCAGGTTGGTCAGAGCCCCCCACCCAGACAGGCCTCCCTTTCCCTGGGGCAAACTTGGCACCTACTTGGTGCTTCATGGGGAGGCTCCAGGGGGGTAGCCTGGTCCTTGCCTTTTTACCAGCAATTAACAGGGGAGGGTGGGGATTTCAAAGTGCCAACCCAGGGGTTTCACAGTGCCAGCCCCACCCTAAGAGGGCAGGCCCACAGGCTGCTGATCCCCAATCCCCGCAGGGACGGGGCCCAGGCAGGGATGCTGGGTGTGGAAATCGAGCCCCCCCCATCTCTGCTCCGGCACCGGCCTGGCGCCAGTCTCCCGGCGGAGGGAGAGATGCAGGGGGGCAGGGGAGCAAGCGCTGGCCCCGGGGGTTCCTCCCAGCCGCAGCATCCCCCGCTCCTCCGGCCGGCAGCACTCACGGGAGGGCAGTGGGCAGCTCCGCAGAAGCTGCAGCCGCGACGCGGGCAGCGGTGGAGG
>NW_005843419.1:9037-11184 GCF_000455745.1 Alligator sinensis | reverse complement strand
ATGGAGTCTGCCCCTCTCTTGGTACAGGGATCCCCCCTCAGGTGCAGCTTGACCCTCTGCAGCCAGAAGAGCCGTGACCCCTCCTTGGTTTTTAAGCCGGTGGGGTTGTTTGGGGCCTTGGTGACGCGTAGTGGTGCACTCCCTGCGAAAGGAACCGCCGGCCGTGCCTGCGGGCAGTCACTGCTCGCCACCCGCCTTCCCCCGCTGTTGATACCGCCAGCGGCGCCTGCAGGTGGTCCACAGATGCCACCGCCAACTGCTGGCGGCGTGTGCGGGTGGTCGCTGACCAGCGGTCAGCACTCGCCACCCCCCTGCTGCCAACAAGGCTGCCGCAGCCTGCAGGACCTCGCCATACCCCCCAGCCGCCAGGGGAACGCGGTGTTCATAGTTTGGGGCAAGGGGGAGCCGGGCAGGTGGTTTTGGAAAGTGGTGGGGTTGGCACCCTCTTTGTACGCTTGGTGCAGGCTTCCCTATGCCAGTGCCAAGAGTAGGGTGGCCAGCACAGAGGACATTTGGGCTTTCTGCTACTCTGTCCTCTATTGATACCAAACCTGATGCCTTTATGTCACGAGGAGAAAAATAGAGGACATAAAAGCGTCCGGTTTCATATCAAACGAGGACACAGGACAACCAGACTGTCCTCTATGAGAGCCACCCTAGCCAAGAGCCTGGGGTCACGCAGAAGGCAGGGCAGGGGGCACGGCACAGACTAGCTCGTCCATAGATTTCATAGATTTTGGGGGTCAGAAGGGACCTCAGCTGATCATCGAGTCCAACCCCAGCCCCAGCTGCTTGTCCTGTCTCCTCTTAAAGACCCCCAGGGTAGGGGAGAGCACCACCTCCCCTGGAAGCCCACTCCAGATTCTGGTAAACCTTACCATGAAGTTCTTCCTAATGTCTAGAGAGGCCCCCAGCTGCTTTGTCAGAGGCTGCGTCTCACCCAGAGGAGAGGGAGGAGCAGGGCTCTGTCTCCCAGTGCAACAGTATTCATTCCTCTGACCCCATCCTGAACACCTCTCCCCTCAACATGAAGAGGCTGTGATACCCAGCACAATCTTCTCTGGGGAGAGCGGGTACTGCACCAGCTCTCTGCCACTCCTCTCCCAAACTTTCAGTTCCCCTTCTGCTCCTCTTAGAGTGAAAACAGATGTTGCCTGACAGCTCAGTGTGCCACAAAGAAAATGTTGGTGGTGGCACAAATGGTGAGCTGAGACATAGCTACCCTTTTTTGTGCCACATTGCAGGAAAATCAGCACGTGACAAAACATAGCAACAGACTGCCGCTTCGTTACAGTGGACATCTGTTGGCTCTGTAGTGGGAGAGCAGAGCAGCCTGAACGGCTCATGCTCTCTGGCAAGCCCAGGCAAAGCTCTTGGAGCTTGAATGCACCTCAAGCCCCCACAGCCTTTGCCTGTTTTCCCCTCTTACACAGAGACCCCCAGGGGACCTGGGGTACCTCCCCATAAGCAGGGAAGTCAGGGTTGCCCACTTAGCCAGCCCCAACCATAGCAATTGCAGGAGGCTGGTCTGACTGAATGGGGAAAAGCCCTGCTCCAATGAGCCAGACCCATTCCCCAGTGATCAGGACAGGAGATGGGTCTGGCTGAGCAGAGAAAGCAGGGAGGTCACATCGTCCCTTATCCTGCACCATCAAGGGAAGGATAAGGAGTGGTGTGTGCAATATCACCCAATGAAGCAGATCAACTGTGCCTTGACACGTTGCAGCACAATTGATGTGTTTCATTAGAAAACAACTATTTCTAGCCTCTGTCCTTGCAATGAGAAGGACCAAAGAGCAGCTGAGAAGGCGACAGGGACATAGCACACTTTATAAGTAGGCCAGAACAATGTTTTTGAACCAAAGAAAACCTCTTATCAAAATAAAAGCATTTTGTGAAAGTATTTTGATATTTTTCAGAATTCCTTGCGGCTTTTCTTGTTCTTTAGCAAATAAACACTTAAAAAACTTTTTCCAGTATTTTTTTCTTTTCAAAATTAATATTGAAATGTAAAATAATTTTTCATTTTATGGCTTATTTTACTGTCACAGCAATACCTGACTAACCTTGACAATCAAAGGTTAAAGCAACTCTGGCATGGCTGTGCTGTGTTACCCTACTTCTGAATGTATGAACATAGGCATAAA
>NW_005843419.1:8086-9006 GCF_000455745.1 Alligator sinensis | reverse complement strand
TAATTTGTGGGGAAATCCCATGATGGGGCACCTTCCACTGCTTGGTCCAGAAGAACTGATTTTTGTGGCTTCTTTTTGAGGGAATGAGGCCAGGTGATTACTTTGAAACTGAGTTTCTGCTAGAAATAGTTTCTACCAGGCAACTGAGTGGTTCTCCATATTTTATATTGATTTATTTATTTTTGAAGAAAAGAGGTTTTGGCCTGGTGCTCCCTTACTGACTCTTATATTATTTTAGTTTGTAATGGGTGTTGGACAGTTCCCCTCCAGGCTGATTTTCTTCTGGAAATGTTCTTGACAAGGCTGGTGGACCTGCTATACCTCTGCTCCCACAAATCTTTGTAGGAAGAGGATGTGTTGGCAGCAACAGTAGTATCATATTCCCTATAGGAAACTTTCACATATTTTTTTGCTTCGCGAGTCTAAGACAAAAGGCAGGCTGCAGCAATGTAGTACACTATAGGCAAAGTGAGACAAAGGGCTGAGTGCAGTAATGTGGTGCATTATAGCATATCCTCCTCTGCAATGGATGATGAAACAAATAAATCTCTAGGATCCAGATAAACTTCCCAAAAAGGGAAGTAGATAACTTCATCTCCTTTTTGCCCAGGGTCAGATTTAAATGTTAGTAAGGAGATGTCCTTGTTCAGGCCTTTATTTGACTCCTGATGGTTCTCTTCTGTGTCTCCCCAGCTGCTTCCTCTTTCAGAGCTTAGAGCAGAATAGGCTTTAAACATTAGAGATGCAAGGAAGTTTTGTGGCTTTTTTCTTTTTTGCTTCTTCCTTAATGCTCTGGACAACAATTGGTAGTCCGTGTTTTGGTGTGGCGTGGTGTAGGTAAAACAGAGCACAGAGTGAGGACCCTTAGGTTCTATTTTCAGCTTCAGGATAGTGTGATGTAGTGGATTCACGTATCATGC